>NC_092076.1:17169431-17469431 GCF_039877785.1 Chaetodon trifascialis | reverse complement strand
CCCTGGGTTAGAGGGAAAAAAGAAAGGTGTAACTTATAATGGGCTTGGCCTCGCTGGCAATTCCTGCAGCTGAATTAAAATGCAACATTATATGGCTTGGCCAAGGTTAGTCTGTGTTAGCCGGGGCGCTGTTACGGGCACTTTTCGAGCCTCTCAATTGAGGTAATAAATTGAGTCTGATGGCTAATTTTAGGTGAAACCCAATACCACTGGCTAAACTGTGAGCCAGAGGGGACCATTTAATCAAAATATGTCTGGCACTGCCGCCAATATAGAAACAAGCTGAGAAAAAAACAGAAAGATTTTAGAGTAAATATATATTTTACAGAATTTTGTTTTAAAGGATACTGTACCATCTGTCAGTCAAGTGAAAAGAGTTCAACTGTGGGAGGTAACAACCTGTGATTTAAAATCTCCAAATATCCACTGGGCTGATAAAATAGTGAACATAGCAGTTGCAGTAAATGTGGCCTCTGGACAACATATCTGTATGTCTGCATGGCTAGTTATGGCTAGCAATGTTGAAGCTAATCATTAACCACAGTTAATAGAGTCACAGCATACCAGGAAGTGACAATTGATCAGTTTTGAGACCACAAGATAAATTCTAAAGATATCCTCAAAGATCCTGTACAATAAGTTCCCCACACACCCGCTAAATCCTTCTGTCAAAGTATCTCTCCATTAGCAGGAGAGGGAAAAGATCTCCAAAGTTGCGTCCGGTTTGCAGCCTTTGCAGCCTGCCAAGAGCCACATCTCAGGCCCGCAATCAGTGACACTCACAATAAACAGGCTGATATTTAATCATTAGGCGAGGAATGCACAGCGGACGTCTCTAATCTGCTCCCGTGGCTGCTGAAAAGTTGCACGGCACGCAGAGTGGAAACCGTGAACTCTCCGTGTCAGCGTCAACCGAGCGCCCGCAGGGTTTCGGTGGCAGACCCTAGAGGGGTAACATTGCATAGCAGGAGCCCTCCGCATGCCATTGCAATTAATGTATTGTCTTACTTAATAAGATGGAAATGTTGGAATGATTAGTGAAGACTGTGGTGTGCACTCTGGGGTCGGTGGGAGGATTAGTTACCAAAGTGCTGAGGCGCTCACTTACACCTACTGCTGAGCTCGCCTGAAAGAGAAAAACTTCTACTGTATATACAGTATTGTTGTTGGCAGTTAAAATGTTTTAGGTTTTAAATGTTAAGTTTACTGGAAATGAGCAAAAAAAAAAAAAACCCCAAAAAACAGCCTCATTTTTGGCTCAATTAATTAAATCCTGAAAATATTTTACTCATATTCTCACTAGAGAAACAAATATTCTTCAGTCTCCTGACCCATTGGAGAGGTCGGTCACTAAAGGCTAATTCTAGTTCTTATTGCCATTTAATCCCATGGAAAAACCAAAAGCAACAAATGATTGATCCGACAAACAGGTATCATTCCACTGCCATAGAGCTCCAATGTTGTCTGAAAACACACTAAAGATGTTGCACAGGGTGACATACTAGTTTTTAGTCATTTTTGTTGACGAGCAACAGATTATGGACAATCAACCTGACAAAGCTCCATAGTTTTATTTTCCATGCTCATCAATTCAGTCCCAAAGTTTCAGTGCACACTATAGCAAAGTGTGTGTAGAAATATAAAGATGAACGTACAAAATGGAGAAATAAAGCAGTAAAAGTAATATCCCGTATAAAGGGATATAATGGTGCATATTACAGTGTGTGCAGTCAAGCACAGCACTGAAACAGGCAGATATTAAAATAAACTGTTTGCATGATGTTGTTAAACATGGATTTTTGAAACTATAAGGGAAAAATAATTGGACAAAAGGGCTCAAGCAGTTAATTTTACACATTTCAAATTTTACTTTTTACTAGACATCGACCATATTTACAGCCTGGTAAGTGGGTAATAAACAGTGAGTCTGCAGTGCTGAGATATGGAGCAGTAAAGATTTGACATATCAGGTGGCAAAACTGTTCAAATCTTTAACCCTAATTACACGACGCAAGCATAAATTAACATTCAAAACCTGCACACGTGTCGTATAGTTCTTTAGATTTGAAATAAGTAACAGAGAGAAGTAATAGAGCATGGATGAATGGATCATGTGGAGCGTTTCCTTACTGAGCTGAACTAACCACACAGCCACAGTCAGCATCCATGCTGTCACACAATATGGAAATATAATATGACAGTGATTATATTTTGCATAGCCTCATGGGATAATCACATTATTACCGACTTCTTTTGGGTAAATACTGCGGCAGCAAACCAAACAGAGAAAATATTTCTCTTGGTGAAGAAATTAGTCACCATCAAGTGTTGAGAAATTTGTTTTCTATTTTCTCCCTAAACATTTCTAATTGCATCCAGAGGAGTGTGTGCGTCTGTCGGAGCAGCTGCCCCTGCGCCACACTGCTATTGTTCCAAGACGAGGGTCAAGTGTTTCTTCACACTTGCCCACATCAGTTAACAGGACTGCACACAGACCTGGGAAAGCAGCTGCTGGGTGGGAGAGGTGCACAGGCTTTCATTTAGATTTGTGATATTATTCAAGGAAATTCATAAAGATCTGTCTTTACTGGAATCTTTTTATTACTTGCAATGTATACAAACTACATAAATACGTGAGAGCACAGTTAGTGGAGGTGTGGACCATGTTAATGGACACTGTGTGTATTAATGTATTTAAATCCAACACACACTTATTGCATGCCATTCCCACTCTTCTTTTTCTTCTTCTTCTTCTTCTCCCTTGCACCATTTTCACTTCTTTTATGGTGCATCATCCTGGACAGCGATGCCCAACAGAGCAGTGCTGGTTAGACTGAGCTATTAATGAGCCTGACCCAAGGTTTTCATTTGAAATAATTTGAGAGATGTAGAGCTATTGAGAAAACTATAAAGTAAGATTTTGATGTTCACAAAGCGTCTTTATTATTATGACAGTAAAGAATGGTTCATATCAAAGAGGCACAGCCTGTCACATGTGCCCATATTCAGATGATGAGGTTATCACACAGGTATATGCAGCAGGGGACGACCCTTGTTTCCAATATTAAACAAAGTTTAATCAAGATCGGTGAATAAAGTGCACTGAGAGGCCGCTGAGATAGCTTCTTTTTAGTTGAAGACCCCCAGTGTCAATCAACCAATTGGTGAACCTCATTTAACCCTAACCCTAAACCTAATGAAGCTGAAATGCATGAGGAGAAATTAAAAAAATCTCCAAATAAATTTGGGGAAATCAGTAGGGGGAAAATGCAGAGCCAAACTTATATATAAAAATACATGAATAAATACAGTTAAATATGCATAAATTCATAAATAAAATGAAACCTTACAAGGGAAAGTAAATAAAAACGGCAATGGATATAAAAGTAAGTAAGTACAGATACAAATTAAAAGTAAAATATCAATGTCTTACATTTTATAAACAAACTAATTCCTTAATTTATTTTTTATATTTTTGGTGCGATTTATCAATGAATTATGGAGTAATTGAGTCATGTATTTACTTCTCCATATATTTTTGATGTTGGCAGTTCAGCTCCATCATGAAACTGCCGCCAGCAGGCAGCTGTTTAGCTTAGCATGCAGACTGACAGCTAGCCTGATTGTCAGAAGGAACACAATCTGTCTCCCAGCACCTCCGTAGCTCACTAATTAACACATTAAATCTTGTTTGTTTAATATGAACAAAAACCGACATGGAAAAACAATGGTTTATGGTTTTACAGGCTGTTGTGTGCCAGACTATTTCTTGGCCAGGGGCAGTGCTTTTTTCGCCATCTTGAGGTTACCAGGCAACACCCTAGCAAGAAATTGTCAAATATCCCACAGTAAAACCAGACACTATTGTTTTCACAGTTCAGGTTTTTCATGAATTAGTGTGGTGCTGGTGTGTGGATTTTGTTATTTTTGGACACAGCTAGCATAGCTGTTTCCAGTCTTCATGCTAAGCTAAGCTAACTAGCCACTCGCTAAACATTCATATGTGTTAGACATCTCCTTTTTCTGTATTCATAAAACTATTTTCAACATATTTGAATCATGTGGTGTCCAGGTTTTTGAAAGCGCTACATGATGTAACTTACTCACTTTAACTGTATCATATTGGTCATTTTTTTTCTGCTGCGTCTGCTTTTTTTCAAAATGCCTCTCAACCAACTTTAATGGTCACTGACATATAATCGTGGAAACCTAATCTTCCCAAACAATTCCTCTTGAGCATAAAGTGAAAACACTGGACTTTAACAATAGCTGCATCCTTAATCTCCATTAAAAAAAGAGCATCTGAAACCATTTGACAGCGAGCTGCCCACTGTCTCATTTATTTATATGTTGAGTTGATGTGCTGATCTTTATGGAAAACATGAAGAGATTATTGGAGGGAGGCGAATCAAAGTGACACTAGTGACACACACTCAAGCCAACCAATATACACTACAAGAACCACAAGCTGGAGTCCCTCAGGCTGTGGTGAGTTTATGGCTTCTCGTGACGTATAAAAGCCAGCGGCTCCTTAGTGTTTCTTTGCTCCTGATTTAATTGATTTCTCATAGAAGTGCGGTTCATTCTTGTCATTGAGATGGAGTCTTTTGGGTTTTTAATTTGCAGATCTCTTGATTTATCCCCCGAGTCTGTGATTATTACAATTATGTGGCTTTTGTAATTGGTGGATATCGAGTTGATGTTTTTTTGGGGGGAAAACATTACTTTCAAACAGTGAATGCTGCCAGGGACAATGAGGCCGTCCCGGGTGGAGTTTGATACATGGGCACCCTTGTGGTTGAGCCAGTGTGTATGTGTGTCTCATGTACAGTATGAGCATGTTTATTCATATTTCTCTATCCTGTACGTCCACAGCGTGCGTGCCGACCGCAGCGCCGCCGTTGCCTCGCTGTCTGCCTGCCAGTGTAATGCGTGTTTATGTTTACTTGAGTGTGTGTGCATGTGTGTGTTTAAAGCGACTGTGATGTGGAGCACCTGCCCTGTCTGCCCAGTCATGCCGCTGTGTGGCAGCTACTGAGCTGGAACTTTCTGGATGACATCATCAAACGGTGACAAGGCAGACAGGTCAGGGCGCCTGTGGTTGTTGCTGGAAAAGGCGACTCCTCAAAGTCCGCGTCTGTGTGTTGGAGTACACACATGCCATTTTTTTATTTTTTTTTTTAAGATTGATTTTCATATTGACTCGAGCTCATCAACAGGTTGCATTCTTACGTTCAGTTTAACGCTCAGCATGTTTCACACACAGTCTGCTGTAGATGACCCACATGACACGAGCTTTCACCGCGAGGAATCCCGTCAAGTCTGTCTGGTTTCCAAACTCCAAACACATGCAAAAAGTGACACGTTAACTGATATGATACAGTGCATGGGACGCCACTGGTATGAAAGGAATGATAAATACTGATCAGAGAAGCCTGTATGTAGAAATTTAAGTTAATGTACTATTAAATAATGAGTGTTTAGCAGCACATGTATCAGTCTGGTTTGCTTTTGTAGCTCAGTTATGAGTCTTGTCTTGGTTAGGAGTGATTTGGATATTATTGTTTCAACACAATGCTGCAGACCATTTACAGAATACTTTTTTTTTTTTTTGTTTTGTAAGAATCATGAAATAGAGATAGTACAATTATATACATCAAGGTTGCAGATAAAGAAGAAAATATCTCATTTAAAGAGCAGATGTCTGTTTTCTTAAAAGGTTATTGTTTAGGTTTAGGAGAAATTTGGGGTTTGGGTTAAAAAAAAGTATATTACTGTTACGTATGTGATATAAGTTAACAATGAATATTATAACCTAGTATGTGTTAATTTCCAAAACAGTCAGTGCTCTATGAAAGAATAAACAGAAAGAGAATGAAACCCACTGCTGAGTTTCTAAACTTTCCACAGAATGCTTTCTTACACTTTGTGTCTAACTGCCCTTTGTTTGCGCTCTAAAGTGTCACCCTGGAGTGTGCATGTGTTGGTCTGTCTAGACCACAGAGGACAGGTTCGTAAGAGTATATTCTTTTTCCATTTGCAGATTTAGAGGATGTTATGGCCTATTTCCACCTGCAAACCCAAACCCAAGTGTTTCTCCGCCTACCTACTATTTGCCAGGATCTGTGTAATTACCAGTGTCTATCCCTCGTTCCCCATCTCATATCCTGAGCACAACATTTGCCCACATTTACCTCCTGGCTTTAAAATGGTTTTCACTCAAAAACAACACTCCAGTTTCTCAGCAGGGCCACGAAGTGCAGGGAAGATGCTGCCAGCGTGCAAAAATAGACAAAATATCTTCTGTCCTTTGCGTCCTTCGTGCCACCACATCATAATCAAATCAAATCAAATCATTTTCCTAGTGACTTACTGTGCACAGGAGCTGGCGCGTGGCTGCCCAAACAAAATAACCCAGAATGCACTGCAGGACCAAAACGGTATCGGCATTTCAGCGAGCGCTCCCTTGGAGAAACAGTTTTGATTCAGGAACATTCCTATTTCAGGAACTTTAAATGTTAAGTAAAGAAACATTATGAGAGGAGGGCTGAATGGAAAGCTGTGTGTGTGTGGGGATGTGTGTGTGGATGTGCATGCGTGTGGATTAGAGAAGCCGAGAGAGTGTATCTAAGCACACCTAAGTGTATCTAGCCAAATGTCTTTATATGGTTCCATGACGGGGGAGAGAGTGGGTCTAACAAAGGAGACCATTTCGATGAGGCCGGTGAAGGCGTGCTGGACCCATAATGACATAGAAAACAAACAGTGGTGAATGGGCACATGGTCCCTCCGTAACCACAGGGCCCTTAACGGGAAGAGCCTGTCCAGCGCTGTGCAGCCCGGCTCCAGCACTACAGGAAGACCCAGGCGCCAAGGAGTTAAAGTACACTTAGTGTGTGAGCGTGTGTGTGCATACGGTGTGTGACACGCGTTGCAGATCAGCTGCACACATGCACAAATAAATGAGAGATATGGACACTCACACACAACCAGTCGTTCCCCTTCACAGTCAAAAAGGTGCATATTAACATACAAACACACACATTCACACTCCCTCACTGTCTCGCATATACACACAGTCACAGGGGGGACTTCCCAATCAACCACCAGTAACAATATTATTCTGCCATTCACTGTCGTGGGTGTGATTGATGAAGCCGAGGGAACGCTGGACTCTGGCCGCTCGCGCCGCTCCACATCCCAACGTGGAGCTCATGTAGAATAACACCACGCAGACAACGTTCATATTAGACCCAGTTTGTTGCTACGTGAACAGTTTAATAGCCAAAAAATACCAAGCTGTGCCCACCATGCTTTGGTGAAATGTTTGGCGATGTGACAGAAATATTTTAGAGGGATCATGCATGTCTGTAAGAAAGCAAATGCTTGAATCAAAACTGCATTTGATACTGAAAATTGGGTGAAATGTATCCCGTAGTGAGGTGAGCGACCTGACCATGGGATACTATGTTGGAATGGACGTTATAGGCTTGTCCTTCATGTGAATAAATGATAGAACAAATTATTCTGCACTTGGTGCGTCCCATTTTTGCAGGGAAAAAACACTATTGGTTGCCACTTCTGCAGGTTTGCACGAAGTTATAGATTCTCAACTACCTCAAATAACACCACTGGCCATGATTCTTTAAGTCTTACCATCTCTGAGTTTTGGGGTTCAGTCTAATATTACTAGCACTCTGCTTTGATAGTCTTTGTTTTTTAGTGTTCGTCCGCAGTGGCTAACACTGCTCATGCTAGCTGTTTAGCGCACAGTGGGTACGCAAAGCTAACAATCCAGCAGCAATTGGAAGAGTGTATTTAAACTGGAAAATAGAGATGTCAGTGGAAAGTAGAGAGAGATTATTATTATTTCTTATCATTACCTTTCTTTGGTCTTTAATGGTGATTTCCATAGAATTTTATTTAACCCCAAGTCACATACCAAACGGTGTAAAGATCTGTTTGCCTGATATGTGCGCATATTTCTGCCATGCGAGGCAGGACAAGACTGGTGAAAACAGGGAGCTGTTTAGCGTGGGTGGTGTCTAAACAACAGATGCACCTGGAAACGCAGACATGTGTTCACTTTCCGGTTTATGTCCCGCTCTGCTGGCCCACACAGATGTCTTAGAGACGCTGAATTTAGTTTTATTGCTCAGTTTTATTTATTTTCTTACTGTGTTTACAGATTTTCCACCTTGTGAGGTTTTTTGAAGACATGTTGAGGGGAAGTTCACCTCGAAGCCGGTTGCTATTCTGAACCCTTTCGGTTTCTGTAACAGTAAACAATGTGCAGCAACTAGTATGAAGCTTATTTATAGATGTGTGAGGCTCAAACTTTTAGCATGTTCTCATAGATTGTCGGTGGAAGTGATCATCAGGCGACACATGGATGATGTGATTGCGCCATCCATACAATCACCCGAGTACAATGCGACTTTCTTTCCTATGCATTTAAAGGCACTGAAACAAGGCCCCCTTTGAGGTGCACACACATGCACAGTCTCCGATCCATGTTCTCCATTCACTCTGCTTGTTTACATGTTACCATGATAACTGTCAATAGCTCTTCACCGTCAGCTCTCTTGGCCCACACCTCGCCCGATTCATTCTCCGTCAGACATCCCAAAGGTCCATTTACGGCTCTGAAAACATCATAAAACTAGAAAAACGAAAGCTCAAAATTGTCCCGGGGTGTCAGCAGATGGTTTATAAGGTCACGCTGGTGACTAAGCATCAGGAAACTGTCATAGACGAGCCCTTCATGAGACGTCTTTTTATTTGGAATTTGCTGATTTTTTTTATTTATTTTTTATTTTTTAACAAAAATGATATCCGGTAAATTAATGTCATTATTTAACATTAACAGCATTCATTCAGCATTAAGAAAGTGTAAAACTGATGTAAGCACACACACAAGAAAAGCTCATTTCTACATGTTGCCAGTCAGATTTTGAATTCTCGGCAGAGTTAAGCTAACTTGATCCTGATGGGTGAAATAGAAATGCTGAGAAACATTTTTCACCATAACACCTCTCTGGGGTGTCTAGACGTGCACGTGTGCTGACCGCAGCAGCTCCCCCACTTAGTTTTATGACACGGGGCCGTAATGTTCTTCCTTGCGTTGTTCTACTGGCTTTTTTCTCTACAGTCACACATAATACTGCCAAGGACTAATTGGCATACTTACAAATTCTCCAACTGTATATCTGGTTCAACCTCTTTGTGTGTGTGCGTGTGTGTGTGTCCGTGTGTGTAAGTGGAAACCAGACACAAACCAGCCGAGAGAGAGGCGAGTTGCTCTGGCTGAACGTCTGGTTCATGCCCCCACTAACCGCAAGTAGCCGAGATATATCGGCAGTTCCTGTGCATTATGGGATACCGTGCTGGCAATAAACAGAAAGAGAGGAAATCTGAAATGAGGTGACTGAGACGTTTTATGACTTGTCCTCTTCACAATGCAGAGGTCTGCAACATGAATCGCCAGCCCAGAATCAAACCCATAACCTGCCATCTATCACACATATATCTTGTTGTCTGCCGCTGAAAAACAAGAACACACACTGAGGTCTTGCATTAGGAAGCTGGACTGTCTTTTGATTGATATCATCTCTGAGGTTAAACGCACTTTAATGAGAAGTCCTCCTCTCGTCCTTTCTTCTTTTATCTCCTTTTCGTCTGCCAATCTGGCTCATTGGCCCAGGAAACATGGCCTGAATCACAGAGGTAAGTTGATGGTGATGAGCTTTATTCATTCCATGAGCGTTGACATATTTGCTGCCATAACCATCGATAACTCATTCCCCTGTGCCTGTGTGTGCGTGCGTGTGCATGCATGCGTGCGTGTGTGCAAGCATTGGAGTGAGCGAGCATGTGTGCCTCCTGTTGATCATCTTTCCACAGCCCCAGCCAATACACTGTGCATGAGCATTGTGTTCGCCTGGATGCACACATGTGCAGCAGGTATTGTTATTGCTGCTTGCCCCTTTCCTCCCCATAATACTTGGATGTATTCTGATGTAGGGGTTGCTATGTAAGGGGTAGTCAGAACATAACATGGCATGCTGTTTTCACAGTTTTTATCCAAGCCATCTTTCAATGCTTAGATTAGCATGGGTGGCCACAGCAGGAGAGGAACCCATTACTATGGTTAGCTATAGGGAAATAAATTATGAATAAAAAGGGCCAAAGAAAATAAAATATCACAGCAAGATTGATCTCTTTTTTTTATGTCACTGTGGACACTGACTGACCGGCTGACTTATGGTTTAATAAAAGCCTGATATCATCCCAATATATCAGTGTAACTCCCCACATTTCTATTTTCCGTGTCACTTCCTGGGATGTTGAAAACATTAGGACTGAATCTTCACCCCCGCTGCTCTCATCCCCATGTTCCTCCAGTTCTCTTTGATTTGGTTCTGGCTCTGATATCAATAAGCTTGATTTGGAAAGGAATAACCGAGGTCATCCTGTGAACTTGAACTGGATCCACTGATGCTGTTTGGATAGGTGCACAGTAGGCCTTGAGAGATGTACAATGTAGCTGTAACCATCACATTTTATTGCATGCTTACTGAGCCACCACTGTACTTTGGCTCAGTCCTCAAGAAGAATTATTTAGGGGAAAGAAATTGCGGATTGAAAGATGAATTTATACAAATATTTCCTTGAGCTGCTCTGAGGGCAGAAATAAGTTCATTGGTTTGAGCCAAATGCCTGGTTCAGTTTAGCTAGCAAGACAAAACTGAGGTTTAAATGACTGTATACTGCACAATACGTATATATGTAACACTTTCACTTCATTAGAATGGTATTAAAGCCAATAGCTATTCACACAAAACTATTAAAAATAAATCAGAAATAAATCATTGTTGGTTTTCTGTAGATAAAAGAGCTTGGTTTGTACCAGCTCTATATGGAAAGTGTCCTGAGACAACTTCTGTTGTGATTTGCCGCTATACAAATAAAATTGAATTGAATTGAATTGAAATCCTTAACTCACCCGAATCACGTATATGTCCTGTGCTTGGATTCATCCTAACAACATAACAATTTTGTTACTGCTAATTAACTGTTGCACAGTCAGCTAAGCTAGTAGGCTAAAGTAGCTAACTTACATATTATGGCTAGACTGCCTTTCCTCAACAAGACAATGTCAACTTACAATGTGCAACCGTTTGTTGACAATGGCAGCCATCTTCTCTTGCCTCTTTTCTTTTATTCAGACATCAAGAGCAGTTCTTTGCAACCAGTCCTTCAGTATTTGAGTCAATAATACTGTTCTTCCTCCAAAAAATGATCACCAATGTTAAAGTTCAGTTCTTTTCAGCTGTAAGGATTTGTAAGAATGATTAGCTATTATTGTCATAAAGTTTGGAGCAGCTCAGGACACTGCGCATTTCCATGCAAAGCCAACAGTTGTATGTTACTTAAACTGTGCACTCATGCTATTTACTGACTGCACAGCAGACATTTTTATGCGCATATCAGCTATAGCTCTTTGTACTTACATGTATTCATAAGGTTCAGTTGCAGTTTTATCTGAGAGCTTGTTCCCTGGCCTACATGCTGTGTTGGCCTGGTTGTGGGGAGCGTTAAGGATGCAGGAGGTGCTTTGAGAGTTCATTTCCTTACTGTTGACAAGCTATGAGATCATTTGCATCACTAAGCTGTGAAAACACATTTTACTTGATCCTTAATTCTGTCTTTCAGTAGAAAACTGTTTGAAGTGCTGATTGATAACAGATGTTGCTTTGACCATTTTGTCAACCTTCATTCATCCACTTTAGGGATGCTCGAGGTCAGAGTCTGTCACTTTCACTTTCCCCAAAAGGTTGTTTCCAGCATGGACTCAAACTAGCAACTCTCCAGCCACAGGCTTGACTCTGTGCCCATTAGGCCACAGCTCATGTTCTTTGTTCTCTCCGGGATGTTCCTGCTCGGAGCTGCTCGTTGGACCACTCAGCCAAAACTTTAAGCCACTGTGACAGTTACTGGCAGCAGACAGCAGCAGCCCTGCGTGAGTTACAGAAGATCACCACATGTGTGATCCCACAGAGCATGAGTTATGCTCCCACTGCCTTTTGTTGTCTTTTGATCGCAATTTATCGCCGAGCGTTTTGGGTCGACCTTGCCTTTTGACTCACAGAAAAACGAGGTTGAGATTACTTTGCATGTGAAGATATTTTTATATTGTCTCTGGGATATTGCTGAACAGTACCCTGCTGACTGGTTGATGTTGGTCAGGGTAGAGTTATTTAGTGTACAGCATGTAAAACTGTGGGTGGTGAGTTATTCTGGCTGATACAGAGTGAATTTGTTAATTTATTGGACCTTTTGCTGAACCCCAATCATAGTTTATCAAATGTAATAAGTAGGTCTGTCAAGCTTCATGCTTTGATATCCGCATGGTGCAGAAGTGTAAGGAATGGATTAATGTATGTTTATCTGCTCTAATGTAAGCTGTCTGCATGCCCGGCTTGCCAGCTTATCCACTGTAGTAACCGTTTAGAAAAAGGGGCATGCCATTAGCCAACTACTTTACATTATTATGTGGGCATAGCCAACAGATTACATAAGAGAAATACATATTTAGGATTGGAACATGTTCTGCGTGGGTTCGAAAATATCTGAGTTTCCAAAAATCTTACATTACGTGTTGATTGGCAACGGGTTTAACCTCAGTCTGGAGATGGTGTTTTCAACCAGCTTCTGGGGTTTTGGCATTAGCATTAGCTTACGGAAGCTAGCTACAGCCGATGTAAATTCGTAGTAGTGGTAGCCCAATGGTAACTAAGTGGGGTCAGGACTTGGCAAACAGCCAATTGGCAAAGCAGAATTATTTTTCATCAGAAGTACCCCAAAACATTTATAGTATCAACTCAAGTTGCTGCTCGCTGGTGTCCACGCTCCTCTTAGACTTCAGTTTAAGCAGCTCAAACACTCAAGTGGTGGTGCTCTTGTCCTCTTGTCCTTTAGCCACAGGTTCCCCAGATGTTGTAACTATGAACAGAGGGAAAAACTAAACAGTCAGGGTAGCACTGATGAGTCACCAGCCTAATGGACCATGGTATGAAACCTGATATGGGCTGCGTCTGCCTTGAGAGGGCAGTTTAGCAAAAACATTGTCATTACTACAACCTGAGGCCTCCCAGGCCAGGACCTCATGCAGTGAACCGTATGCCAAGAAACCGAAGAGAGGAGAGGGAGAGGACAGGCTGAACATGATACAATCAGGGATGGATGGAGTCCAGTTTCAGACAGCGAGAGCCGGGAGGAGGGAAAGCGAACGGGCCAAAGTCTTTGTTTTATCTGGAGCGAACAAGATACTTGCATCATAGCAGCTCTCCAAGAATAATGTCAAAACCTGATGACTCAAAGAGAAAATAGAGAGTTGATGAAAATGAAGCTTAGTCTGTCTCGCCTGGTTAGCACTCAAACTGGGGAGCACAGTGTGAAAGTGGGTTTTGGACAATGGATATGTTTGTGTATCATTATCTTGTTTATACGTTGTTTTAGATTTTTATTTGCTGCAAATCCGAGTAGTCTACCAAAGTAATGGATACAGACAGTGCAGTTACATAATACGGTCAATGGCACTGTATATCTGAGGTGACTTGTTGTCAGCGGTCACTCAGCGTTTTACATTTCAGCATACGTGACTTGCATAACCTGTGTGTGTGCATGCGTGTGTGTGTGTGAGCATGCAAGGATTTCACTTTTCATTGCATATTTGTTATTTGTTTGTACTGCTAATGCTGTTCATCCAAGAGAAACTGGGGAAAAAAACTTTTTCAGCATTTAGTCTGTTACTTCAGCATTTTTTTCTATATCAGCATCCATTGGCTCACGTGTAAAACACACAAATGCATCCTCAGACTGGCTGCAGGAAATGCATGGAGAGAAATAACCATATTCAAAATATTAAAAGATGCTTTGGCTGTACAGATTTTCCAGTGCTAAACTAAGACATTTCTTTGATCAGCATATAGTCCAGACAGACACATACCGTACAGGTACTTCACAGGGGGGGTAGAAAATCCAAGATTCTACAGATGTCAGTGCCATGAGTGTTTAATGGATTAATATTATATGCAATGCTTTCGCCTCAAACAAGCCTTTGTTTTACAGATATATACAGTATAAAATATCTAATTATATAGCTTAATCTGGGCTAGACTGAGATTTAGTTGCAGACAACAGTCATGTTTACAGACACTGTTAAGATGTATGACTGTACTCCAGCAGCCTTGCCCTCAAGCATCACCAGCATCATTTAGCTTGCTACCATACTGACAGTGATTATTCATGTATCTTATGCACCTCAGATCTCAGCATGTAAGCTTTGGTTATTAATACAGCTGTTTCTGGTTTCCATTCAGTCTTTTCAATTCAGTACTTTGTCAGTATCATAAGATTAGTTGGATGCAAACATGAGGCGTGATTGGAAATGAAGAATTAGCGCTCCCTCTCACAGTCATTTCTCACATAATGTGAATGTACGGTTATTTCCCTCTAAAGGGGCACAGCCTGGCTGCTTGATGACACAATGCCGGTCTGGTCTATGTTCCACTGTTTTATTGCAGCTTCAGTTTTTCTTAATAAGAAATCCAGACAAACAGAAAAGAAAAAGTGCTGACCCAAACATGAGTGAAAACATAAAACTACTAATGAACTAGTGGATTATCCTGGTTAGCTTTATTAGATCCGAATGAGCTAACTTTTCCAACAGAACTGCAGTTAAATACCATCTCTAGTTCTCACAATGGCACAGTGTCACAATGGCTGACACATGTAGCACCTATAGGTGCATCATACAGACTCATGTGGAGGTAAAAAACTGAAATCAAAACAGGGTCAAGATCTTGTTTATGTTGGTATTGATGTCTGGATTTATAACTGGCACTAACTTTGGCATAGAGCCTGCGGTGGAAACAAATTTTGTGTGTCTGCCTTTTCACCATGAGGGTCACAAGCAGTGCCATGTCATCGCTGCAGTCCCCCCAGTCACTCACACAAAAGGCTCTGCTTCATGTCCCCAGTATGCCACTGCATTAAGACTGAGACAGTGTGTGTGTGAGTTGATGCTGCTTTGGGACACACACAAACACACATACAAGGTGTTGGGTGATGGAAATGGAGCCCTGTCGCACCATCACTTTCCGCTTGTATAACCTTGACGATGGCAGCCTTGATAGTGGAGACAGTAAGCTTCGTTCTCCCAAAACTGCAAAATTACTCTCATCTAGTGCTCGGTACAGTTACTAGATGACTATCTATGCAGTTGCCTTGCTTAAATATACTAGTACATTTTGATACACAGTATATTGTGAAAATAAGTTTAAATTTCATAAAACTGTAATGATCCACTACAACAAACCCTGTGGTATTTAGAGGCTTGTAATCAAATCAGTTGTAATCAAAACCAGTGTAATTTGTTTGAAGAAGAAAGAAGAATTTAAGTGATTAATCTGGTGTAGTATAATTGTTTGCAAATGTAGACTACTGCAAACATCTTAAAATGACAGCACTAATTCTGGGAGTATGTGGACGATGTTTTACACTGGTTCAAGAATGTGTCAGGGAAGGAGATACCCAGGCGACTTGCCATGTGGTGTATCAGAGAAAGTTGGCCTGGTAGTTTTGCAGCTTACAGCAGGATTCTTGATCCACACACAGGCAGTTGAGATGCTTAGAAATGAAGATAAAATGCTGCCACGTGACAGCAGGGAAATGCGCTTGACGTTGGACAGTGCAGGAGTTCAAGCTCATTTTCTGAAGGCTATACTTTTTAAAGATGTTCTGGGACACTTCAGTGGTTTAGCTACAACCGCACATAGTGAGAAATCTCACAAAGCCTTTGTCTGTCACCAAACAGATAAACAAACACATTGTTTAGTGCACAGTGTGTTTAATGCATGTCTGAAATTCAAGTTACCTTTGCAACGGTAGTAAAGGTGAAGGTAAAGTATGGGTTATAATTAAGAGTAAACAAGCTCAATTAATAAGAAACCGTTTGGATAAATCAAGCAATCAATTCTCTCTGTTTTCCACCATCGACATGGTGTTCCACTGTAATCCTAAGATTCAAAAGAGCACTGTCTACTACATTAATGCACAAACGACCACAAGTGACCACAACACAGCACAGAGAGCAGAGGGGGGAGTCGGCGGTTGGAGAAACGTGCACCTGAGACGACGAGTAAAAGCTGATGTTCTCACTTCTGATGTCATTGGCAGGAGCGTACTGGCCGGAGAAAAGCCAGCCCACCTTTTCCTGCCCTGGCATCTGAAGGACACCCGAGGGAGCGAGACGTCAGCGTCACCGCAGCCGTCCGCCGCCGCCACCATCATCAACGCTAACACCACCATCATCTATGGAAGGTGAAGTCCATATATCTTTCATCCATCCATTTTTACCCACTGTGGATGAGGGGTTTGGTACCTGCTTCCCTGACCCGTGTTTTCCTTTCTGACTTTCTCCCATATTCCATACCAAGCATCAATCCACTCCTTAGTAACACCACGCTGTCATCTCAAGTGTCTTTTTTCCTCCGTTTATTTTTATTCTGTAGGACTGCTGCGTCAGTGGCTGACTTGGCTGTCAGGCTTTGTCTCATATTTTATTACTAAAACCTGTTAGAGTGGCAGCAGATGATACGTGTGGTGTCCAAACGCAGAGTGCAGTGAATTTGAATCCAGCACTGGCACGTTTCTTACTATTTACATAAAATATGCACTTAATTTTCTGTTTTTACTTGATTTTTTTGCTCCTATGATGGGATTCCCCCTTTCCCCCCTTGTCCTTCCTGTCTCACCGCAGCCATTCTCTCTTTGGGTTATATAGCTCGGATTAGACAAGTCAGGATTTACACACACAGGAAAGATAAGGGGACAGTTTTACGGCACAACCACTATTTTAGAGGTGTGTATGAGAGTCGAAGAACCATTTTTAGACTGCAGACATGGCTGGAAAATTGGTGTAAGCCACTAAAAACTAGGTAGTAACATTTTAAGGCCTCATGGCTTTTCACGGAAACGCCTCCCCATACAGAAAATATACCATATTAATCATGAAGCTATTAGCACGGTTGTCTGTACCCAGGCAGGGGGGGACTCATATTAAATATAATACTCTATTTAGTTACAGATTTAAGTCTGCAATATTTTGTAAGTTTGCATATGTTCATTGTATGTCTCACTGAAATTCTTAACCAAACCAAAGTGTCCAGTCTTGTCTCAAATGATTTCTGCATTTCAAAAAAATCATTATTCTACTTATTTTTTTAAACAAACATCACCAGTGTTATTGCAAAAGATTAGGATTAGCAAGCACAGGAAAACACTGTCTCAATGACACCATACCCCATCCAGGAAGTTTTTACTCAGAGCAATGCCTCAGAGTGGAAGGTTGGCATTGGCACTGGGACTATATTGGATACAGATCCGGAGGTTTTGCTCCAGAGAGTGATCCCAAAAGCTTTAAATGTCGGAAACCTCAGCTTCTAGCTAAATACTAGCTCTTCCTCATCAAAAGTCCTGCAGTGTCGACCAAACTTTGCTCTATCAGGGTCAGTTTGTGGTGAAAGTGTAACTCGTTGCACCTTCACAATGTCTGTTACACAATGTGAAGTCTGAAAAACAGTCTGTGTGCTGGAGCCAGTCATTGGCAGGAGTTCCCCAGTGGTCCAGCGTACTTGTTGGTGACCTGCTGTCCTGTATGGTAACGGTGTCAGTGGGACACAGAGTCCTCTGTGCAGCAGCAGCACACTGGCCTGTTGTGACTAGTTAAACAGAGGCCCTGTATGCCCCTTCATGAGTGGCACGCGTGTCCTCTCCCGCTGCTGCTAAATATAGCAACAACAATGGCATCGGGAAATGCCTGTTTAGAAAGAAACCTGACCTCAGATGATATCAGCTTACAGCTTATGAATAAAGCTTATAGAGACTTTTAATTTTCCATCGATGGCAGAGAGGCTGAATGCTCGTTTGTTTGACCGTTGCAATTTTGACCAATTTAGATCTATAGGTAAAGAAGGACATTAAGAACCATAAATAGAAAAGCTTTCAAGAACTGCTGGCAAAAAGCTGGAAATAGCGATAAATTGACTTTTCGATATTTTGATGAAAATTGTGACGGTAATTATTTTAACTTGCTTGTCCGAAGACAGACTTGAAACACTTATTTCCCGATGTCTTACTTGAAAAAAACTCTTTCTGAACTGATTGACTCTTTGTTTGACCCATTTTCAAATGGTCTGCGTGTAACAACCTATAAGAGACGTCCTGCTTTATCAGGCTTAGTGCCAAAAGCACCAACTGTGGGTCAGCACAATACAATATGTTGACCCTCCAAATCCTCCCACACAGCTGAGGTGAACCATTAGAACAATCCCTGGTGGAATATATCATAGTTATAGCTCTTAAACCTTGTTGCTCAAATACTCCCATGCAGATTGGTCTAGACGCCCGTGTGCCTCCCTGGTGGTCCGCTTGGCTGAAAGACGGTGATTAAATTATCATCGTCAATCGGAATCGTTGCTATGGGCCCTGATATGGGTCAGCCGCCGTTAAGAAAATGGCACGTTCCTCGATGAGAGGATCTGTCTGTGACTGGAAAAGTGTGGAGGGACTGCACAACCTCAGGAAGTGAGCTGCAGCTACAGAACGACCTTCTTTCTCTCCTGAGGCCATCATTCACCCAGAGGGCTGTGAAATGATTAGTTGAATAAAAGAAAAAAAAAGTACATGTTTTTGAGCTTCCAGTGAAGTAGAAAAGCCTTAAAAGATCAAATAAATATTATCACTTTAGATTAATAATGATTGATATCTCAGAGAGTTGGCAAAAATGTCCAAAAATCCAAAGCAAGGGAAATACTTTTCACTGATTAAATGTTAGAACATTCCAACAAAACATAACCTGTTTGATGTCTTATATTATGTATAAATTATAGGAATGACATTATCTTGAAATACTTATATTACTTTTATAATAAAAGAGCATATACCTTTACATCTTGCTATTGCACGTTTATCATCATGAATGACTGAAAGCTAACGACCGTGCTAAGAAAAAGTCGTAACATCGATGTCCTGTTTGTCCTAACTATATGCATGTATACGTGAAGTAGACTACGATACATATTTAGAAATCTTTTTCCATATATTTGTAGCATAAAAATGATACCTAATATTACCAAATACGGCTAGTGAATCTCTGCTTACAGCTATTTTTACTCAACAAGCAGGATTTATTTACATTGCAGCCCAGTGGGTAACTCCCAGCCCTCTCCAGCCTCTTAAGCGTCTTGTTATCTCTGTTAGGTGTGTTTGGCTAAGAGTGTGAGAGCTGGATGCTGTATGGGCGTCTTGTTCTGCGTGTTTGCTTTTCGCCACTGGAGTGGCGAGAAGATGGATGAGTCTTTCAGTGCCGATAACTCTGGGTTTTTTTGCCACGATTAGCGACCAGCAGGCTAACACCCCCTGTGATCCCACTTCATCTCAAATAGACTGGAAAATCAAAGATTGTGGAGTTGTCGGGAGTGACCACTTCTATATTCAGTCCAACCATGATGGACAGCCTGGGTTCAAACCTAGCAGTACTGAGGTACCTCTCAGTGTTGGTCGTCTCTCTTTTCTTTCTGTCTCCCTTACTTTCACACACATACACTGTCTCTGTTAAGAAGCATCACACAGAAATGCAGGAAGGCACTGTTCCTAGATCTGTCAAAGCTAATTTGTCCTTGCAGTTTGCCAGCAACAGAGGGATTTAGACAACGAGGGAAATTATGTTGAAGTAAACATGCCTGCTTGCATGTAAACTCATCAGCACTCGCAGTGCGTTCCAAATAATTCCGTCTAATTTTCAGAGATGAAGTGGAGGAAAATGTGTCGCGATGGTGCAGAGAGTTGTCGGGGTTGAAGTTGCGGACTGTGTAAGTTTGCGTCATGGTTCCCAGGCTGCGGTGCTGCACGCGTCATGAACAAGAAGAGCTGGAATATTTCCTTTCAGCAGTCATGGGAATGTTAATATTCACAATCCAGCTCTCTGATGCACCTACCCTGCGCAGCTTGTTTTTTGCACAACATCCAAGCATTAAGCATTTAAACCGCTTGATTAGAGCTGAACGCTCCATCTGCATGATTAGGCAAGCTCGTAAGACACAGAGCAGTGGTTGTATTCTAAAGGGATATTAATTGGCTGATAAATTTCAATAAACAGACTTTTTCACTTCTGAAAATTGTGCAAAGGTTTCCCCAGTGATCATGAAATGCCAAAACACAAGGACAAAAGGTCCCAGAATGGGTTCATTAGTGGGGTTGAATAAGGACGCTAAGGCAGGAGACTCACTTGATGCTCATCGTTGTGTATTGAAGATGCTCTGTCCAACATTTAGCTTTTATTTGAATGTTATTTAATTACATTTCTTTAGCCCTGCCAAGAATTACTGATTAGGATGGATAGACCTCTGACACAGAATTTAAATCATCATGAAGCACAAAAATTCTCAGTCGAAACCACTAATGAAATTCAGTGTAGGTTAGTAACTCCTGAAGGAAAAGTCAGACAGCTCTCATTTTCTGTTTACAGAGCTATGTCTGTGAAGCAGATTGAAAACTAAAATGAAACTCCAGTTCATCACAATGGCAATGAATGGCACTGGCTGGCTGGCTGATGTCTGATTTTTATTAGAAATCTTAGTATCATGATCATATCATCAAGTAAAAGTCACAACATTTTAACTTTATGTAGCATTTGAGAGTAGAAATAACACATTCCTCCTCTTACTAATGAAATACATTCAAGGCTTTTGGTGGTACAGCCATACTACTACTGACCTGTGCATTATGATGGCCAGTGTTACCTCATCTGAACAAACTTTCGGGGCCTGATCTTAGACCTGGTGCAAAGCGGCACACTGGGCACTGCAGGTGTCATTGTTAGTTTACGACCAACGCAGCTGTCATTTCTGCAAGCAGCGCCAACATTGTGTAAGCCAGTGCATGGACATGCACCCATCTGTGCACCCATGAGTGTGTTGATCTTCTGATTGTTCAAGTTTGGTTTAATTAATGAGAAGCTCAGAACACATGTGTGATTATTTAAGACCGTAAATATAACACCTTTATTCCCAGATTACATGCTGTTTAAGATGAACTTGCCCTAAATGTGCTGTGCACTTTAGACCATGTGCTGTAGATTGGTTAAACCGGGCAGTAGCTGAATGTTGCTGTGTAATGTGTCCTGACATGACGACCTCTCTGTACCTGTGCTTCTGCTACACTATGTTGTAGCAACAGTAGTTGTTTCTTTTGGCCACAGTGACTGCAGTTCAGCAAAAAGTTACATAATCTTTTCTCACCATTTGCACATTCAAAACTGAAGATGCTGTTCTCGAGGCCTGTATTTAGAACCAGGTGCCAGATGTAATCTATGTTTCACATCATTAGCTGTGTACACGCATGATTAAATTTGTACCAAACCTAACAGCTAACAATCATGATTTAATGCACATTATTTTGAGACTCCTTTTATATATAAAAAAAAAAGCTTCAGGACCTCCTGTGCTATAGTATCAATTACTGCATATTTTAAGAGCTTAGTGGTAGGTAAAGCCCAATGAACAAATATTTGATGTGTCCAAGCAAACATTTCCCCCCCGAGTTTAATCATTACTGAGAACAGCAGACCTGTGTAGGTGTCCTTCAGTGAATCTCGGTGCTACATAAACACTTGCGGTGGAAGGTGTTTACTCGAATCTCCAGCAGACGTGTGCTCAGGCGTCCACGGAACAACTCAAATGTGTTGGTTGCATGGCCAATTTGACCTTCTTGAGAACTTGCGGCGAGTGTGTGTGTGTTTGTAACCTATCTATTACAAACACAGAGTGAAAACGCAGCTGGAAATTAGAGGAGTTTGGAATGGACGGGGTCCTCCTCCCTCCTGTCTGAAAGTGCCTTTTGTTTGTTGTATGCGAAGGTTAAAGGTCAGCATGTAAGCTATACATACATCCACGAATCATTTTACAACTGGAGTCAGAGTGAGTTTCATTTGCAAAACAAGTCACCAGTTGAAGGTCAACTGTGACGGGCTACTAAAAATAAAAATTCTGAGGGTTTATTACTCATTCCAAAACAAACAAAAAAAACTTGCTTTTATACGAATTGATCTAGAAATCTATACATTTGACCGTTTCCTTCATTGTAAGTCAGTCTTAATAAAAGACTGCATTTAAATGGCTTCCATGTAAATGTGAAAGCCTAGTGTTGTCTTTCCTAGCAGGATGTGCCGGAGGAAAGCAGCCTCTCATAGGAGAGCTGTGTCAGCCTCATAATGCTACTGTGTCCGAAGATGGATATGACCATTAAAATTCAGAGGAATGTTGGTACCAAGATTCTCTCGAGACCGTCTTTGATTGTGCTTATACTCATTCATATATACAGAGAAGTGTTCTTCTCTGTGTGTCTCACACTTGCACTCATTCGTAATACTTGTGAGGAAAAATCTTGATGGTAATCATGACTTATCTAACTTCAAACTTTGACCTGAACCTCGCCCTGTCTGACTCATCGGTTGTGTGGAGGGCAGATCCGGATCAGTCCCATTGCATTTATGAAGGCAGTTGTGTGCTTTTTTTTTTTTTTTTTTTTTTTTTTTTTTAAATGAAGGAAGAGAAGTTTAGCAGTTTTCATCCTTGAAGCTTCTCCTCTTGTAAAAGCAAAACAGGTCCAATAAATCATAAATCTCACTTTTGTGTGGTTTCTTGAGGGTTGTTTCTAAGGACACTGGAATGGTTTGATTGCAGTCCCTTGTGGCAGATGGAGAAAAACTCCCACAACATCGACAGTTATTAGCATTTACCAGCACAAAGGGCACAAAAGTGAGATTTGTTCTTTATTGGATGTGTATTGACAGTGTCAGGTTGTCATTTGTCAGTTTGATTGGCTGCCAAACTTCAGCATGGTGGGTTTTTATCTAATATGAGCGGAGAAAAGTGTGGACTTTGATTCATGCAGTACATACTGAGTAAAAGTCTACTGAGCCTATTGATTTACATCTGACCCCTGCCACCCCCCCTTCCTCTCCCTGGGCCTATAGATTTACATTAGTCTTTCTATATAGTGAAAGAGGAAGCAGACTGAAACATGGGGCAGGAATAGGTTCATGGAGTCACTATCTATTTGCTGTGATCTACTTTTAATCCTCATGAAAAGGACATTTAGTCCTGCATGTAAATGCAGGAGAGAGCTGTTAACATCCATCTCTTGGAATTTGCTCTATGAGATGCTTGAGCGTCATAAAAGTAAAGTCACAATTGGGCATGACACAGCTTCCTGTGATCACAGGTCAACCTTGAAGCCAATTCAAACAACCTCTGTATATTCAGCCAAATTCAAACTGATTGAATGACTGGTGCATCGTCAGCACTGTCAAGCTCGCTGCGGAGTCTCCCATTCAGTTTCACACTCTGACACCCATCTAAGGCCAGTGCCTCATTTGACGTCCCATGTTTGACAGCGCAAAAGTTGTTTTATTTCAAAATATTTGCTCAATAATTCAGAGACAGATGTGCTCGTATTCCCATAGATTTGATTTCACACAACTTGAAATAAAAGCTTGCCCCCGCTCATAAAACGCACCAGTAAGTTGAGTCTGCTGTGGGTACGTTATTTTGCACATGGAAGGAGGGATACGTTTCAGATTGTTATCAAGGATTGTCCAAAGACTACACATGCCTTCACTGCTATACTGGGGTCTTGGCACGTCAATATATTTGCACAATTCTTCGTCCACACCGACAGACTTATGGAGTCAGTCACACTATTACATTTAGGTTGCTGGTATGCCAATAAAAATCTTGTATTCATGTCTTCTTGTGTATGCCGATTTGGCACTTACATTTACAGACTTTTGCAGCTCAGATTGTTTTTGGTGCACATGCTCAAGGACTTGTCAAGATGTTATACCAAAACATGCTTGAGGGAAGAGAGGGATTACTCCCCTGAGCCAACAAAAGGGTGGTAGAAAAGCATTATGTGTTACACACAAACCCTCCATGTCTGTCTTTCCCTTTTTTACATCATGTGTAACTTCCATTTGTCCATAGCTTTTTCCACTGATGCATCACCAGTGAGATACGATAGGCAGACAGAAGTTTCAAGTGCTATAATATATCTGAAATGTAAATTCGGAGAGGAGAGGTGGGTGTTGTGGATGTTTTCGCTGGTCTGGGGGTCATTAACATTCCATCAGTCTATTTATTCTATTCTAACTTTCCGAGCTCTTATGTGTCTCCATGTTTACATGCATAGTACATTTTGTGTGTATATGTAGTCTAACTGAATGCGATCTAAACGATTATTACTTCTGTGATAACTTTCCAGAGCGGTGCATTTCAACCTCATAATATTATAAACCTTCAGGCCGTGTTTTGCCTGTCTGACAAGCCTTCAAGCTCATGAATCAATTACTCAAACATGGCTTTCTGGATTGTATTTCACTGTCTTGTTGGTGGGCTGCACGGTGGAGCAGCAGGTAGTGCGCGTGCCTCACAGCAAGAAGGTCGCTGGGTCGATTCCCGGGTCGGGCCTTTCTGTGTGAAGTTTGCATGTTCTTCCCGTGCATGTGTGGGTTCTCTTCGGGTTCTCCGGCTTCCTCCCACAGACCAAAAACATGCTCATTAGGTTAATTGGTGACTAGGTGTGAGTGTGAGCGTGAATGGTTGTCTGTTTGTGTGTTGCCCTGCGATCGGCTGGCGACCGGTCCAGGTAGTGCGCGTGCCTCACAGCAAGAAGGTCGCTGGGTCGATTCCCGGGTCGGGCCTTTCTGTGTGAAGTTTGCATGTTCTTCCCGTGCATGTGTGGGTTCTCTTCGGGTTCTCCGGCTTCCTCCCACAGACCAAAAACATGCTCATTAGGTTAATTGGTGACTAGGTGTGAGTGTGAGCGTGAATGGTTGTCTGTTTGTGTGTTGCCCTGCGATCGGCTGGCGACCGGTCCAGGGTGTACCCCGCCTCTCGCCCGTTGACAGCTGGGATAGGCCTCCCCGCAACCCCGAAAGGGGTAAGCGGTATAGAAAATGGATGGATGGATGGATGGATGTCTTGTTGGTAACCAAAAGAAAAAGCCACCACCAATGGAACCCAATGTTTTTTTAAAGCAGGGGCTGTCTTTGGTCCTAATGCCCTCATCAATCGACACTTCAACTCCTTTCAGTGCTTACACCTCACCTAGCAAGTCAGCTGCTTTCAGTGCTTACATATCAAGTGACAGCCAACATCCTTCAGTGTTCACATTTTACTGAAAATTGAATACACTTAAGCTAGGATTGATGCGCTAAACCTCCACTAACTTGCAACCCTCCTTCTGAATGGCTTTAGGTTCATCAAGAACAGTACATGCAGTTGTAATTTTTATGTCAGTGATGAACTGAAACTGTTAAGGTTAGCCATTTTTATACCACATTCCACACTCACAGAGAAATTCAGGAGACACTATAAATACGCCCTGAAAGTAGGACTCCAAATCATATTTTTTGTGCATGTATTTCACTTCACTGTGTGTCTATATCACAGTGCTCCAGGACTCCACCTGACCAAGAAACTGATGTCACCCTCTTAAAACCAGATGCGTGGTGTACCCAAGGCCACATGACAGCTTTATATGTCAGCTCTACCTACATGACATCTTCATGGGTTTGGCCAAAAGAATTATTGCTTTAGCACAGGGTGTATACAGTTCATATCAAATTCCCTCTCTGAGCTTTGAGTTATACTGTCAAAGGAAGCCAAAATAATTCAAAGAAATCTATAAAAGAAGTTTATTTTGACAAATGACGCAACACAATATCCTCAGGCCTTCCAGACAATAGTGCAGTCTGAGCATTTGATATCTGAAATATACAATTCCAGAGAGGCTTTTGGCAAATGGGCTGCATATTATTGGGTGAATGTAGTGGATAAGAGTTTTTTGGTGGCAACCAACTGGCAGGTTTACTAGGTGCGATGTAATCTGATAGTCAAAGTGTCCCGGGAACTGATGTGGCTTGTGTCAGGGTCCTGTTTGATTCATTGAGAACCCATAAAAGCCGAGAAAGAATCAACCTCCTCCTAACCTGATGCCTTCAGCCTCCTGTCACCACAAAGTCTCAGGCCAAAAACAGTGATATGAGAGAGGAACATCAACGTTTACCCTGATATCACATGTCAAATTAAAGAGGACATTAAGTAGATGTACCAGCAGAATCTATTGTAATGCCGTCATCTTCAAGACATATAACATTTGAGCACAGTTATCATTTTAAGGTTTAGTTTTTGGAACAACAGTGATGGCTTTAGTGGCTTTATTCCTCTTCCTTCACAACCATAGAGTGTTGTTTCTTGCCATCCATAGGTTTCTTAAGGATTGTGCTCAAGCTTTAATTTAAATTTCCATGCAAAGTCCTGCAACTTCATTAGAAACCTCAGGGTTCACAGATCAGCTAGCATAATTTCCTTCTTGGAAAACCAACTCTCTTTTTTTATTGTATTTTTCCCTGGAAAAATGTCAGAATATCTCTCTTTCCAAACATCGTTGGAATGTAACCAATAACAGAGGTGAAAAATACCCATTGCCTAAAATCCTGCAACTACAGGAGGATTAGTTGAACAGTAACAGTGTAAGCGAGAGCGACAGCATCTATTGACCCTGCTGCTATTGTACAGTACTTAAATCAGTCCACAAAAGCAGAAATAACAAGAATTTCAACAAAACGTTTGGCAGCAAATGAAAGTTTTCAGAGGAACAAGCCAATCTGTTTCAGAAATATTGACAAAGGAATTAAAGATTGGGAAATTTGGTAGAGTGAAACGATCAGAGATCATTTAAGTATGTACGGATGAGATTCTAGGGAAAAAGTCAAAAACATGGAGGGGGGTAGTAAAAGGTTTCTCTTTCTGTGACCCAAATCTGCCTTGCTCAGGTAAATTTCATCTCCAGGAAAGAGAATCCCACAAATCTTTGCCAACAGTCAGACAGACACGGACAGAATGGCCTCATCAATGGGCCGTGACGGCTGAATTTAAAGTATCTCTTTTACAGCAACGAGAAAGCATAAACATTGTTCTTGAAGAAGCCTGGACACTTGTCTATTTCAATCGAAGTATTTTTTAAGGTCTCTAATGTTGCGGAAATGAACTCATATGTCCAGGAGTTCTGCAGAATGATTTGTCCCAAGTCCCAAGAGAACATTTTTGTTGTATTTTGCAGCTGAAATGTCTTTTAGCTCCTAACCATCACACAATACACTATGAATTCACTTGCCGTTTCAGTTGGCAAGTATTAGTAACTCAAACTTTTATAACTTTACAAGACCTTTGGGGCAGAACAGAGTTGTTTGGGCCATAAAGTTTAATCATAATGTAGCATATGATCTTTCAGTCCTTATTTAAAAAGCTAAATAGTTAGTGTTCCGTAATAAGAAGACAATCTGTGATGAAAATTAGGTGCTTCTAATAATTCAGTTGTTGAAGAGTTGAGACTCAAATTAGGTGATTTGCATCATCCGGATAGTCTGTGCAGAGAAGCGTTCCAGTTAAATGTGTTTATTCAGAAATATGACAGGAGTATGATTGATGGATGTGTCTTGTAGGGCTAATGCTGTGTTTGTGTCAGACTCAAGGGAAAGCATTTGTCAGAAGTAGGTATTGGATGTTTGACAGGTGAGGATTGCTTGCAAGTGTGAAACTGACTGATGTTGACAATCCAAGACAATGAAACAGAGTTCAATGGTTGCGTTCTAAGTAACTCAGTCAGCTTGACTTCTATCCCCATCCTCTTCCTCAGCATAAGATGTGAGACTTAAAGTGAAATGATAGAAACAGTACATGATAAGAGTTATTGGAATGCACCGTACACTGACATGATTTAGTATAACTAAGGTGTCTACAATGCTGCTACAGTCTTGGAAAAAACAAACATTCCTAGTTTAGTATCACAAGGAGTTCTCCATGTCTGCATCCATTTCTCTCTCACACTTCTCTTGCTTTCCCTCTCCATCCGTTTCCCCAGCATCATTTGTCAGTGTGACAAATGTGACTTTTAGCTAAATGTGTCCTGTTGTCCCCAGACTGCACTAAACACCAGTCATGAAAAAGTCATTGCTAACAGCCAGACATCCTGATCCAACTCCTGTCATGGTAGATGCATTAAGTGTCTCTGGGCTGCCTCCCCCCCTGTGGAGGGAGTAGGAGGGAGATGGGGAGCATAAGCAGCAGGAGGAGGTATGGTCAAAAGGGAGACCAAGGAGGTGGATGGATGGGGGTAAAAAGAAGAGTGAGTGAAAGAGGTGGGCAGAATTCTCGAAAGGAGGGATGGATGCAGGAAAGGAAGAGAAAAACTGGCAAAAGATGACAAATACAGTGAGAAAGAGGGCTGGAAGACGAGGAAAGTAAAGCAGACCATTTGGATTGGTTATAAACTAAAGTGGGGTAGCGCACTGGGGGGTTGTATTTTAGGGCACCTGAGGGACGACCTCACAAAGCAGCCCCTCAAGCATCCACAACTCCTGATGCGTCCAGCAGCCGTTCCAGTGAAGCACTCCACATGTCTCGTTTCTGGGAAAAGCATTTTCCTTCCAATTGTGGGGTCTCTCTCCCATCGTGGGGAAAACATATCAAAGCAGTGTACCGGTAGATCAAGAACACATTGGTCCACTGGGGTCATTTTGAGAAGTGATTTTAACAATTTTTTTTCCACCTCTATCCTAATTTTCCTACATCTGTCTCACGCACTCACTTTGTCATCCAAAGCTGCTGTTAATGTTGACCAGGGGGCTTATTAAAGGAAAGTGTTAATGGACGAGCAGTTGTCACATTTCAGGAGCAAAGAATGGTGGTCTCATTGTGACTCACTGTGCGAGGAATTATCAGTATTCTTCTTGCATCGATGGGAGTTGCAGTGTTCTTCCACAATTTGTCTGGTTTCCCTTGCTCACACGGTCAGCTGAGTTCAGGTGCTACTTGATGTGTGATACAGCTTGACTGCTATGGGTTGTTAAAGACCAAAACAGATATTTTTTAGCCACCTGTTCCTTAATCCCCTAACGAAGTACTGAACTGAAACATTCAGTGTGCCCCCATACATTCCTGCGCATCTCAAGCCTTTTTAGCTTGGCACTCCTTAAAATTAAACTATGTTTACATGTTTACTCGTCATCACAGCTGATGGCCTTAGTGTGGACAAGAGTGATTTTTCCTTCTTGGATTTTTCTCATCTGAATTTTTTTTTTAGAGACTTAGAGAGGCAATATGTAGTGTCCAGTACATCACAAGAACAATCAGAAAAAGAAACTCTTATTTTCCAGTCTTGTCTCCCTTTTTGTGGTTCAGTGGTTAGCACCTCACAGCAAGAAGGTCCTGGGTTTGATTCCCAGGGCAGGGGCTCTCTGTGTGGAGCTTGCATGTTCTCCCCGTGTTTGTGTGGGTATCCTCTGGGTGCTCTAGTTTCCCCCGCCATTAAAAACATGTATTAATTCTCTTGTTAGTGTCCTTGACTGAGAATGTGGGTAAGAACTGGATTTGGTTGCCAGACACCACTCAGTAGCTGCCCACTGCTCCTAACACTTAGGATCATTTAAATGCAGCGAATGCATTCCCCTATGGATATTGATAAAGGATAATTGAGCATCATTTGACGGTTTATTCATTCAATTTATTTAGCAATTTTTTCATTATTTAGCCCTTTGGGATACCAACTCGCAGATAGGGAACCACTGATTTCGACCATAAAGGGCCACTCAAGTTTGTGAATGTGCGCAAAAGACTTAATATCAACAGTAATGATGGTAAGACTTTTTTCTTTCTTTTTTGAATATTTGAGTACAGATTCAAAGCAGAAGATTTTGTGTGAAACACAGCAGTCAAAGTTCCCACACTGTGTGTGGCACTGAAGTTACTCATTCACACACACATTAAGTTACAAGTTAGACTTTCGTCCCATCCTACTCGAGCCAAAATTTGTACTTGTAACTTATATGATGTCATAAGCCCAGAATAGTTTATTTGAACCCATACCGTTTCATTTTCAAATATAATGTGAGTGATAATGACATAGATTGTTGCAAAAAATGATAGAGGCTTATATTAAGTTAAATAAAAAACAAAACAAAGACATATTCCCAGAATACAAAAAGGAAAGAATGTGTGAAGGGTCAAGACTGTCCTGTTTAAAAAGAACAATGAATGTGAAAGCGCCTGGGATAATAGGGGAAATACTAAACTTAACCAAACAAAGCTGCAAAAACACCACTACCAGTAAGTCTTACCTCAAGAGAAAAAAAGGAAAAACATAGAAAGTCTTAAAGGCACAATCATCAGTTGGTGTTAGCAGTCTTTCCACCTCTACTGTCCACATGATCTGCAGTTATTTGGCATATTTAATGTAGTAAAGTTCACAACTGCAACATGGAAGTACAATGTAACAACTGGGGCATAAACTAGTGAAGGACTAGAGAGAAAACGGTAAATATGAAGCTCTCAGTGAGTACATAATCAGTGTTTAGTATGTCTGACATGTAGCTGCTCTCCTCAGAGTGACTTAGTTCTGGATAATAAGCCAAAATCCCTGAACACTAATATCACAGGCAGCAGCACTGAAAAAAGGGGTCTGAGCCACGTACCTGGACTACACATGAAAGAACATACTGTTTCTGTGACTCAACAAAGCTGGGAAAGAGCTAGGAAAAGGAATAATGCACAAGTGGACCAGAACACTGCTGTCTTCATGAAAAGGTCAAATGATGGCTTGCAAAAACTATGTAACATGTAAAAAAAAAAAAAAAATGTTGTAGAGCTTTAGGAAAGATTAAGTATTAAAGAATAAAGATGCCAGATATCAATTCAAGGTAGGATGCACTTCAGTTTCAACAAACCTTAAGGTGTGTGCCTTACAGTAACATCTTGATTCTACGGAGCACGGCCAAGTCCAGGTTTGTTGACTTGTTCAGATTTTGTTGTGGTCATTTGTGCTTCTACCTGGGTAAGCACAAGTTATTCTTATTATGGTGTTTATAGCAGTTATCAAACTGATTTAAGTGCATTACCACCCTACTCTGAGCTGGAGAGGAGACCACCCCAATTCAAATTCAACCTGGGAAAAGCAAGACAAATGTGACCAGATTTGTGATCATACGAACAATGATGCATTTATGCAGTGAAGTGCAAACAAAGGTGTATTAAATCACATCTATTTTTTTGAAATAACAAGTGTAAATGAGGCTACAGGTAGAATACTTACCCAAAATCACTGACTGAAAAGATGACAGTGCAACTTTTGTATGGGGAAGCAATGAATATGCAGCATGGACGAGAACAAAGTGAAAGTGTTGTGCATGAAGGCCAGGGAGGTCGTGCAGCACGGAGAGTGAATCAAACTGTTGACATGCCAAAGACAGAACACAGTAATTGGGGAGTTAGTAATTGGATGCATTCAATTTTCCTTCAAGGGTGAAATGAGTTTCGAAGAGTGGTGAGTAATAGAGGTGCACCACTGTGGGGAAAGTAGATCAATAAAATTTGAGAATGTTTCCTCCGAAGCTTTTGCCACACACTTTAATTAAGCCATGCTGGCATTGCTAACAACAACACGTCGTCAAACTGCTACCTCAGAGATTATTGTTCTTTCCAAGGTCTCCAAATATTATGGCAGAAAAAGCTAACTCTGGTAAATTACAAGCATTTTCATAACAAAACCATGGATACTGTCATACCTTTGGCTAGTCAGCACTAGATATGACTCATAACTCATCCAGAGGGCTAATAGCTAATGACCTGTCATGGCATAATGCAAAAGATACACTGAATTCATGTTTTCCCAGACTTGTAGTCTCATAGTTGAGCATTGAGACCAATTTAGGTTAGGATTATATGTCAGAAGCCGTGACTCTGCAACCCTTATGGGCAGTGGTGCTGGCAGCCAACCAGCCAACCTGACAAAAGCAGTGGTCAAGCTGTTTCATGATTTCCCTGTCAGCAAGGTGAGTCAGGCCGTGACTAACCAGCGAGACTAAACCACTATCGAGCGTCTACATCTATGGCACGAGGGCCAGCAGGCATGATGTGTAGCACAGGAGTAATTCTATCTATTCCCTTCTATTCTCTGCTGTCTCAGAAACATAAACCACCCTTTTCGGTCTGAGAGACGGAGGGCGGGGTAGTTTTGTTCCTTTGCTGGATCCTGACACGAATCTGGAAGCCTTGGAGCCACAGGGGCCAAATGTCTGGGAGCTACCCAGTCCTCGAGGCACCCAAACTGGGGAGTGAGTGCCAAGAGGCTGCCTCGTCTGTGTCAGGGTGTCTCCCCAGGGCTTGGACTCACACGATTAGAGGTGAAGGGTAGGGAGGCTAAACACAGACATTTAGCAGGAGCATGTACTATAATTTCAGGTAAACATGTGCAGACAGATATAATGTACTCATGAGGTCTACCAAAATCATCAAAACATTGTGGATACTGATCCACTGGCATAAATAAATTGACAAACCTCATGTACAGTAGAAATGTGGAAAAATCTTCCTGAAGTGTTAACAGCAGCCTGTCGTCAGTCAGACTGAGGAGTCGGCTGTTGACTAGACCTTTTTTTTCATGAGGAGACAACAGTTCAACTCCCTAATGTGACTGAGATGAGGAATTGTACTTGTAGCCATGTTAATACCATTTGCCTGGCATTCGATGTTTAAAAGGAGCATGGGGTTTGGAGCAGTCACTCGTTCTCAGTTTGGCTTTACTTTTTCTGAAAGGCTGTTTCATTCCCTCATGAGTCTCTCTGATACATAGCTGATAGGAAAAGGAGGCATTTTCACACTGACTTTAAAGGTGCAAAGAGTTATAGTTTATGACTACTTCTAATGTAAAATGTGTTATCATGACAGACTCACAGAGAATTAAAGAGGGGCAGAGTGAAGTTTTCTTATCTGCTACATGGAGTTCGTCTTTGTAGCATGCAGTTGCGTGCCTGCTTCACTGGCATTCTTCCCCTTTTGGTTTTACCACATGAACAGCTGAGTTACAATAAAGATGAACAACTTGATGCGCGTGCAGGTGCAAGGTGCACTGTAAACTGTGACATTGTCACATCACGGCATATTGAGCCTGAACACATCTGTGCCTGGGCTCTCTGGGACTTCCCACTGTTGGAAACAGCTCTTCAGCGAGAAGCCTATCATTTATTAGTCTGATCTGTTTGATGACTGTGACCATGGCATCAAGTTTTGTTCTCAAAATCCAAATGCAAGGACTTTTCTCTAGTCTCTCGTCTTACACTGACTTTCAACCAACAGACAAGGAGAAGGCACATGTGGAAGACACCATGAGGCCAATTTTTACATCCCGAGTAAACATAGCAGGTTGTGCTTTCAGTAAGGGCAACCAACACACAGCTAAAGGCCACATGTTCGCTGTTTGGGGAAGTCATTTTATCAGTGCATTGAGTATTAGAGATGTATGACATCTGGCAATGTAAAGGAACTTCCTGTAGAAACTCAGTCCCTTCATAGGAAATTGGGTACTTTTTGTTCAAAGCTAGGCAGTTTGTACTTAAAGCCTGTGTTAGTGTGTTTGTTTGTTGTTTCTAATGCCTACACTGCCCACCACATGACAGGGAGCGGCAAGCGCCGGGCTAACCACCCAGACATGATGTGGAATTTAGCAGCTTAACCGCACCAAGCCAGCCAATCAGAAAGAGACTAATGGGAGCACACGGACCTGGGTATTTAGCTGTCACAGGGCCGTCAGCAGGAGATGGAGAGGCGACCGCGATGTGGTGCCACAGTCTGTGATTACACTCCGCTGCCAGAGGAAAATCAAAGCACTGATTACACTCTGCAGCTCGCTGTAGGCCTGGCCTCACAGACTCAGTGGTCAGAGTTGACTGACACTCAAATGGCAATGGAGAGAATTTACAGTTTCTGGCTGTTTGTGTAAAGCAACCCTCCCAAACTGATATCAATCAGGGATTCCATTTCACTGTGGGAATCCCATGAAATGTTGATGCTACAGTGCGGAGAGCCACCATTGTTTTGTTTATACACTTCTCCCAAGTCTACTGTGAACCATGGAAGACTTTAGGAGATACCAGAATCCTCTTCACACTCATCTCTGCCTCTGCATTGATGGAAACACTGATTACAGTGTTGCACAGTGTGGGATTACTATAACCACATGCTGGTCAGAGGTGGCCGATGTTCATACAGTAATTGAGAGAGAAAGGGAGCAGTTTTCTTTTCCAGGGTGGTTTTGTTGTCAGGTTTACTTTTAGTTTTTGAGCTTCGTCCCCTTCAGTTGTTCTTCTGTGCCTACCAAATTTAAGCAGCTGAGGCACAACGTATGGCTGATGTTAATGTCCATGCTGCTGTTGTCTGTCATTGTACTGGTGCAGTCCAGCAAACATGGCCTCTATTCTCATAAACTGAGTTATGATCTCTTTCAGAGTGTTCTCTAATGAATCGCTTCAGGTTCGTTTCATTTCTAAAACCACAGTTTGAAGCACATTTTGCCATTACTGATGATGTATGCAGTAAACACGGAGGGCTCCGATGTTTTTGCATACATCACGTGCTGAAATAATGCCGTGTGATCTCTAAGAGGAAAATGACTGAAAACATTACAATGAATGGTCTGCGGTGGAAATTATTTAGAAATTGAAGAGTTTCATTTTACAGCATATTCATTTGGTTTTACTGTTTAGAACTCAATGAGGGGGTACCAAGGCAAAAATGAGCTGCTGGCTTCCCGTTCACCCCCATTCCTCGCCTCTCTGACTGTTTTGTATGGTGTTCCTATACTGGAAGAGTAGCTCCAGTTCAGTTGGTGATAGTTTGATTAGACCATTTAATTTAGACATATAAATAAGTGTAAAACCAAAATAAAGAAATCTTAAAACTACGATTTTACACAGGGACCCTCTTAAAAGGGGAAAAAGTGAAACTATGAACATATGTATCAGGCAGTGACGGTTCATTCACTTTCCCTCAGATAAAAGATTAATATAATAAAACCAAAGGCATAATGTTGACCAAACATTCCTGTTTTAAAAACTCCATTCAAACTCATATTGCTGTTGCTGACCATCCTTCAAACATAATCCCTCTTGACCCATCCACAGCTGGTTAGCAGCCCGTCGCCAGCAACCTTTCACCCCTCATCCAACATTGCTGCCATCTCCAACAATTATCGCCAATTGGTCAGTTATTTTCTTAGACCACTGAAATTACCATGTCGTCAAAGTAAGCAGGCGATAAAATGTAAACGCTTCCATTTGCAGATCAGAGCGCAGAGAGGTGCGCACCCTCACACATGTGGGTAAACAGGCTCATACGAGCACCCGGGGACGTTCAGGTTCTTAAAAATACCCCTGACTTATCCTCAGCGTTATGATCCCAGGGTTCTTGAATTGCTATCATATCAAAATAGTCTGAACTTGCAAATAATGTGGATATTCATGAAACTGCATTTCAGGGTGAGCATTTCACTTTACTGGTAAATTCTGAAAGCAGAAGAGGTTTTAAATATGTGAACTTGCCCTGTACTGGAGTGCTGTAGCTGACTGCAGCCCAATTAAATCCCTATACACACTTTCCATCATCAGCTCCACATTTATGACCCTTTCCAAACAATACAGATCACCCAACACAAGAGTGATTTACTGCAGCTATGAAAGTATGATTCCTGTGAATGAGGGAAAAAGTGAGATGGACAGAATGGAAGAAACTATAATAGAGACATTAATGGTGGGTATTCGATGACTTGCGTTTGACAGCGGTGATTACTGGAGTGGTGAAACAACAGCACTTACAGGAAGCTGCTGACTCTCATCCAGAGCTGGATTGCAGGATGAACTGAGATTGATGTCAGGCATCAGCAGTGAGTGAGGACTCTGCCATGACACCAGCGCTGCCAGGGTTAGCAGTTTGAGCCGGAGTGGAGCTCAGTGGGCAGAGAGAGGCGTTACAACACTCGGGGTTCCTATTAGGCTTATAAGAGCTAAATGAAAGCACTTGGAACTCCCTAAGTCACTTTGAATGTCGCCTCAATGTTGCTGTCATTGCGTTATGATGTCAGACTTCTCAGATGGAGGATTACATGGTCCACTGTGGGATTACGAAGCTCTTCTTCTTTGGAGACCTCCTCCAAGCTTCTCCTTGAATAGCTGAAACAAAACGTGTTAAACTTGTGATGTCAAAAACATCAAACATCTGGACAAACACACAAGGACAAACACCAGTTCTTTGCTACGTATGTCCACACATCAGCAACGTCTTTGATGCATCTTCTCCCGTCACTGCTGCTGGTCCACTTCCCAGAGTCCTTGACAAGAAAACCAGCAATATTCTCACATTTGTCTCTACGGCACCAGCCTCCTCTTCTGTCTGTGCGACACATCCCGTGTGTGCTGCAGGCACCAAATGATCCAACACTGTCTCATGGACTGTTTCGTGTTGCACCTACTGTCCACGAGAGCTGTCCCTGAAACAGTTCAGTTCAGAGTCAACACTTCAAACAGATGAATCAACTCATCATGCGCTCAAGTTTTCATTTAGACATCATATTTTCTAAACACTCAACATTTTAAGGGATGTGTTGTCTTCAGTGCACTTTACCTACAAATGTGAGAAGCATGTGATTCGCTCCCTGGCCCAGATCATGTCAGCTCAGCTCACTCTGTGGATGCTTTACAGGTCGGAGCTTCAGGTTTGACTTTGTGATGAGTAAGATGAGGGACGTGTCAGTGGAGGAATATAACCAGCTGAGGGGAAGGAGGGGTTTATTGCTATTATTATTATTATTATTATTATTATTATTATTATTATTATTATTATTATTATTATTATTATTACTGATAAACTTCCTGCCTAATAGCAGAACTTGATGTATTGTAGCTCGTCTGATAATTTCTTCTTTCTCAACAGTGTTGTGTGTCAATTTTTGACTCAATGATTCAGCAGGATTCTGGAAAGTCAGACTCAATGGCAGCAATGGCAGTGGTTTATTTACTTATTTGCTTGTGTGTGAGTGCGTGTGTGTTAGAGAGTGCCCTATTAGTCTGAGACTTGTCTGTGTTTATGTTGGGACTGAACTCCTCGTGGCGCCATTTTTGCTATTTACGCAACGACCTGCATTCCGTCATGTTTGTGTTTTTGCTGACAAGGCACGGCGACTGACGCACAGGAAAAACAGGTCTACGTGCCTCCGTGCGACTTATTTTCCTCAGCGTCTTCTTTCGCCACCAAACACGTTCAGCGGACTTGAAAGTAAAGCCAAAGGATTTGAACCTTTTTTCCATGAAGGGCCAGTGGAGACGAATCCCGCTGGAGTGATGTCACCGTCACAGTTCTTACCTTTTTCAGTGTCAGCCTCTGCAAATGTGTTCTGAGTGATTGACAGATCCATGATGTAAGCAGCACCTCTTACATTTGCTTGGACAGTGTTGAGGATGATCTGCCAAGGTGGTGTCATTTGTTTACCAGGCTCATTCCTCATCCATCGTCTATGCTCAAATGCTGCACAAACCCCCGCTTTTCCATCACGCTGCACTCACAGCAGAATGTTCAGGTGAGCGGAATGACATTTTCGTGATAATTTAAGCCACATTAGCGCATATTTGCCCTGATTTTCTTCCATTTCATCTGTAACTGTCCAAAACTTTCAATGTCGATTTGAGCAAGAAGTTTGGAATAATGTTAAGGAAACAAAACACATAGCCCACCATTTATTTAGCCTCCGTTGCCATGGCAATGTTGCAGTCCGGTGCATGTGCATGCATGCTTGCACCCGGTTGTCGCTGACTCACGCCGGGGCCGCGGTCTATGAGCCAGGCGCCAATCAAATTCGGCTTGTGTGCCACTGAAACCGCCGAGCCCATGCCACCCTGGCCTTTCTCTGCAGCTGTCACTGCTTGGCAGGACAAATGAAAGAAAAAAGAAATAATGTAAAGAAAGAAATCCGTAGCTCTCTCAGGCAAGTGACAGCTCTCAGACATTTGGCAAAGAAACCAGAGAGGGCAACAAGATGAATTCTCCCGAAGAAAAAACGAGAAAAGATCACGAAAGGACAGATTTTTCAGCTGTTCTTTACAATAAATCAGATCTCTGACAAGAGGTTTGGAGCAGTTTTCTTTTTTTTTTTTTTTGTTAAGCGTGCTGTCCCTCCCTCCCCTGCCTGAGAACGAATGAGAAGCAATGAAAAGAAACAAACTGGGTCTAAATAAGGTCTGAAGGCAGAGGAAATCAGAATGCAGGAATAACACAGGGCTCGGGCAGCCAGCGCTGTCCGGCCCTCACAAATCAAACCACATAAAATTGTCCCAGGGCTTACAGTAGGAGTTGTTTGACATGAGGGCTCCCCACCCAAACGCTCGCGCTCACGAATGCATACACACACGCTCGCTCATGTGCGCCCACATCTATGCACACACAGATGCAGAGATTGCGAGCATGCATGAGTAGAGTCAAACAAATTGCTATGGTCTGTGCAAACAAGAACAATGTGTGGTAGACTTTCTTCAACCACTCTCACACGCACGCACACATGCACACACACAGTCCCTCCATCTTCTTCACTCATTACTTTATACAGTTCAATCCAAAAAAAAAAAAAGGTAATCCTGCCAACATCATGTACAAGGCTTATATTAACGCTAAACATGGAATATTACATTATTATTATTATTTTTATTTCTCAATCATGTATAAATCTTGGGACCAATCACGGAGCAAAGCGTTTCATCAAGCTTTATTTAGATGTTTCACGTTCAAACCTGCAGAGAAGTGCTGGTCTGCCCTGATTACCAAAAATAAACAGTGGCAAAGAAAAAGTCTGACTCATTCATCATTGCATCATATTGACTGGCATTTGATGGTGTGAGGTTTGTGGATTTTCCCTCACCATTGCTCAGCATGTGTACTGTACATCTGTGCTTCTGATGCCTGCGTGGGTGGTATCAAACATCCATATAATACAATCGAAGACTACACAGCTTATCATTAGATTTATTGATTACTAGGTCATGCCGTGAAAGTTGTCTGCCTTTAGAGAATCTGCTTATCACAGGTATAGCAAGCTCAAAGGGGAATTTCCTGCATCTCTTCACTGCAGTTCTTCATCGGAGTGTTATTGCTCTGCCCTTGCATTCTTAATGCTTGTTCCTAAGTTTTTAGAATTTACACGACTTATTAAACTGATTAGAACATTTATTTGGAAATTCACAGCAGGCAAGCATCCCTCACACACTCACAAATCCATCCACGAGATGCCAAACACGGCATCTTGATCTGTCTGTAAATGTCCTGATGTGTGACTAAAAGCGGAAGGAACACATACATGACAAAGACCTATAACTGTCTCCAACAGCTTGATGAAGACAGCAATGTCACATAAGGGTTAAAAAGTTCATTCATTGTGTTTAAAGGAAATTCAAACCATTTACATATGAAAAATATTTAGACTAATAGCAGGTTTTGCAGTTTTGCATTCCCAGTATTTATAGCTATTAGATGTTGGCAGATTGCAGCTCTAATGACTGTTTGACTGTCAACATGTGCACGGTTTCTTATCAAAGAACGTCCACAGACAGATATGGATCAGGTACACTGAACTCCATGGGTCACCAGTGGACCATGTGAACATTTGGGTAGGAACAGTGCAATACACCAATTGCAGGTTGGGCCTTAAATGCACTGCGATTGAAAAAATGTCAGCTTTCACCCCCCTGATTTTGACTTTTGTCAAAAGTGCCTCACTCCTTTCATAGAAAGACCATTGCATTGCATATTTAACAACCCAGGTTTGGATTAAGTGTCGTTAAAAAAAAAGCAAGTGCAATTCAGTCACTCTTGATCATTTGGTTAGCCTCAGACCCTACAAACATTTGTTAAAGTTTACAGTTCGACTCTCAGCTCAGAATCAAAGCTGGGCTCCGTGAAACGCTTTAATGTAAATGTACAACACAAAGCCTGCAACCACATGCAACACAGGCTCTGAAAGTATCTAAAACACTTCTGTTAAACCATATGATTTATTTTCTCTACCGTAACAGATACTGTATATGTTATCTTTAAGGCAGGCTCTGGATGACAGACTTTTCTTTACCACGGGTGGGCGGATTAATTAATTAGCATCATTAGACTCCTGACAGTGAAATGAGGCTCATTAAAGAGAATTAGATGAAACGCACACCGGCCGTTGCAGGCGAGGAGAGGGGGTGTAGCTGGTATGTGAGTGAGTATAGGGTATAATGTGAGGGAGGGGTTGAGGGATAACAGGAGGAAAGAGAACTAGAGAGAGTGAATGATACAAACATCCAACTGTGAAGCATCATTGGCCTGTGATCCAGTGCGACCTGCAGTGGATCAGTGTTCTGATGCAAACAATAGCAGCCACTGGACTGATTTAATAAGCCTGTCTCATTACAGCGGCTGGCCCGGTAATGAGACTCCCCATGGGGGTTTTGCCCCCTCTTGTGGAGCTCAGTTAAACTGTTTCACTCAACAAGTTGGAGTTCATCCAAGAGTGTTTCCACTGTCAGGATGCAGTCTGGTTTGAGCAGAGTTTAGATTTCTTTTTATTCTGTGTCTTCAAAGAGTCACACTTTTGATGCATGACATTCAGCGTTTCAGTTCTGAGCCAATATATAGAGAGCAGTGAATGAATCATTAGCATCACTACTCACCAAAGAACACCGCTTCTGTATTTCTGTATTTTTCTTTCCACCCTCTGCAGAGAGGACAAGAATAAATATCTTTAATCAAAGTGCTAATTGAGAAAGCGTGATGCATCTGTTTGCTTCATCTCTGTATTTACCTTTGGTCCTTATCCAAACTGGGGGCTTCCAGTGCCAGCGTAGCACCAGAGGCTGCCAATCCCTGTACCAAGGTCACACCACACTAGAGAGTAAAGGCTTTGCAATAGGTCAGAAAGGGGAAAAGAGATGAAGGGAGAGGAAAGAGATGAATTAGAGAGAGAGAAGGGAGCACTGGTTCATCCCCAGAAATCAACAAGCAGAGGAAATGTAGATATTTGTGGGAAAATGCATTGTGCAGTGACACAGGGTTTGCTCTTTGATGACTTTAAGATTGAACTCTCTCTACATGCTAACACCTGTCCCTTGATCAGTGACCGGTCGATGATGGGCAGTCAACAAGCTTGAATGGAAGCGTAGCAATGTGCTAACAAAGACAGTGAGGAAGACTGCAAGCAAGTAAACATGGCTGTAAACAATGCGTGGTTTAACAATAAAACAATACAATACAAAACAATAAAATATTCAGTTGTTCAGCTTTGTACATGTGTTATGAGGAAGGATATGCACTCAGCACGTTTGTTAGACTAGTAGACACATACTGCATTTTGCCCAGGAAAACTGAATGCAAACATAGCTTGTGTTTGTTTCGCAAGAAAACTCCACAAGGTGCCTTTAATATTAAATTAATGCAGCCTAACAAGTACCTGCCAGCAAACAATGTTCAACTATTAAAAATATTTCACGTGACAGAAAAGGAGCCCAGCATTAGAGTCCACATTAGAGCTCCATCCACTACATAGATGAAATAGTGTTGCGATGTTTGCCAGATTTCCTAAAAACAGAGCACCATCACCCAAGTTCTTTGCAGAATGAATGTAAGATGTGAGTGAAGTAAATTTTCTCCCAAGTGAAATGTAACATCTGTTTTTTTTTTGTTTGTTTTTTTGGACTCATATTCCAGCCAAAAAACACATTTTTTGTATTAATATTCAACTCAAGGTTGCTCAACTGTTTCAAAGCCTAATCCTGAATTAGAGCCCACTTTGCCTTACTTCATGATGAACATAGTCAACATGAAGGCTCACCATCATCCTTCATCATTCCTCAGTCCTACAGGTCATTTGGCTGTGGGAGTGGTGGAACACACTCCATCACACACAACACACTTGGAGGGGCGTTGTAATTGTGCACAGGGCCTTAATTGCATCTGATAATTGGTGGCTGTTTTAAGAAAATCTGCCCAGCTATCAGTCACCTAAATGGGGCGATGGAGAGGCCTGGTCTCACGCTCTCACGTCGGAGCGGAGGTAAGGAGGAACAGGGCCGTGTGTTTTTAAGGTTCACAGGAGTGCTGCTGGGGTCTTGCAGCTTTAACCTAGCCAGCTTCCCTGGTGGTCGGCCAAGAGAAATGGCACAGCCAGATGACTCAGTACGAGAGTGTGTTTCTGTGCACTGACTACATTCATTTTGCTATAAACACACTCGAACTTCAATTCAGTTAGAGCTGCACTTGAGGAAGCACTTCATTTCTGAGTGCTGTTGTGGAAGTGGAAAGTAATGGATGCCACTACTACTGGTACTCCAAACAGGGACTCACTGATAATAGTTTTTAGAGGTTGACACCGGAGTAAGTATTCAGTTAATAAATAGACTGTGCCAAAAAGCTCACAGATATATAATGTCACGCGACATATGACATATCGGAATGTTAATAAAAGGTTCATCTGAGCCACAGCAACAAACACACTGGACTAACTCCTATTACTCTTCTTAGCATGTGAAGGTTATTTTGTACACCATGGCTATATGTCACATTTTGACACTTTTTTAAAGCAAGCCAGTGTAACCTTCGTTGAGCAGTCGCCACTACAGCCACAAGTGATAATTACAGGAAGAGGGCACAGTGAATTTCCCCACATATCCCAAATTCTCTTGAGTCAGTAGTTTTATGCCATCACCATTAGGTGACCAGACAGACCAAGTACACTCAGACCAAACCAAACTTGTCTTTTAACCCAGTGCTGCATGTTTACTTGTTGTTTTTATCCTTGTGATAAATTAATTGAAATGTTTAAAATGATTTAACTCAGTTATACGGTAAAATATAGCATAAATCAAGTAGAGAAGCGTCTTAAGGTCAGTGGAGTGACTCAATAACCCCAGTCACACAGTAGCATACAGCTAAAATTAGCCATATGTAGTCACTGTTTGCCACTGGTACCCAAAACAAGTCATTTGACGACCATAGCGCAGATGACAGATGTAGTTTAACGGCTGGGAGGTTGCCATCTCCAGAGCAGCGTGATAACATTTACACTGGAGTGCTGAAGCTTCAACACTGGTAAACAAGAAAGGAAAAGACTGTAGCCCAGTGCGGAGTGTAGTGAATCAAAGGTAACAAGAGTTTTACCGCCAAGATATTCAGCACTTCTATTAGAGGAGAAGCACTATGGAGTGTGGTGTTCATTAGCCATTTAATTCATGCATCACAGCTACTTCTCAAGTCTTTCGTGACAGAGTAGCTAGATATTTTCAGTGTTGTGCCAACTTACCAGCAGAAAGACAGTTGTGTAACAGCATAACGTAATCTTCTCGGAGCTACTTAGGACAAACTGCTGTCAAGTAGTGGATCTTAGTCAAAGCTGTTCTGTGGCTCAAAGACATGAGTTTGGAAATATTTAGTCTAACCTTATTCCCTGCCAATAAAGTGCAATCTCACCTACAATAGTAATGCCCAAATGGAAACTATCATTTTGCTTGTCAACACCTCGGCGGTTGCTTCTCTTGGCTGTGACTGTGTCCCTGTGTGTCTACCTTGTAAGTGTGGCTCTCGCTGACCGACAGCGGCAGTGGCGGCTGGAAGACAAGCTCTGCCGCCACATGTGGAACATCACAGTCACCGTACGGTAGTCAGCCGTGGAGCCGGAGAGTCGCTCTCTTCTGCTCCCACGGGAATCAAACCTGGAGCGGAGAACTGGGATCTCACTGTGAGGGCCATGACTTCATGTTTTGCTCACCTCCTCCTCCTCATTCTGGTTCTCATTGACTCCATGTCCTATGACAACATTGCTGTTTCTCTCTAGCTTACGTGCACAGAGAAGGCCAGCTTCTGGCCACACTCCAGTTTAACTTGGGTTTAGTTATTTGCATGCGCTGTTGATACCCTAGGCATTAAATTTAACCCTTTTGCCATGAATAAATATACCTCACAGATGAAGCAAAAGTTTGAACAGAAAGTTTGAAAATGCAGCAGCTATCACCTCCCATCTCTAACTGGGCAGCGCGTTCCCACAGGGCAGGAACACAATGATCCTGGAAGTAAGCAGTGCTTGTTCGCCATGCTGATTGTTAACACAAAGCTGGTGCTCATTTGACCAATACTGAAGCAAAAAGTAGGACATTGTGATGGCAGAGTAACACAGTAATCCAGGCATTCCCAGGTTAAACCCAAAACCAGGTTCATTGGAAATGCCTCCTTTCTCTATCTTCTTCTTTTCTGTCTACCTCCTCTTCTCACTTGTCCATTTCATTCCTCCTCTCTGTCTCTGTCCTTATTATCCCAAACCTCCTACCCCCTCCTCTTCTTCAGTATGTCTCACTTTTCCCCATCTCCCCCCTCTCTCCCTCTGTGGAGCAGGTGACACAGTGTAAAGCAGGTTATCCAAGGAGCTCAGGTCCAAAGTGACGGCATTAGTCATCTGAAGGCAAACAAACTGCAACTAATCTGGGGACTGTTTACCAGTAAATGTCACCACAGCGGAAACGTAAATGTGTGTGTGTGTGTGTGTGTGTGTGTGTGTGTGTGTGTGTGTGTGTGTGTGTGTGTGTGTGTGTGTGTGTGTGTCATAGCCGTGGTGAGAACACCTCGACCCTCCTTCCCTCCCTCCTCTGCAGTTCCACTCCTTTGACTAATTTCAAAATGAATCGCAGCACGTTGGGAGTTATTAATGACCTAAACAAATAATCGACGTGGCGACTGAAATTGCATCTAATTTCCTCACAGGCACCCCCACCCCTACCCCCACCCCCTCCACCCTTCAGCCTAACTCCATCCTTATACCCCATCTGGAAACTCTAGCCAGGAATATGTAAATGGAAATTAATTGGAGAGCCCCATTTCTGCTTTTTTTTTTCAAAATATTTTGAGTGAAAACACAGGCCCAGTCGTGAGGCTAGCAAAGGTTGAGCGTCTCCCAGGCACGGAGCCACATCCCCAACGCTGACGGACTAAATGATGCCGTCGTCAGTCAGGTCGGAGAATAATTTCACCTCATTACACGGCCGGCGAGGCAGGTAGACACAGGAATTCTTTCCAGGGAGAAACTTAGGAAAATAAAGCATAGAAAAATAACGTGCAGACCCAATAGCCACTCCTTCTGGAATTCATCGTCTGATGCAGGCTTTGGTCAGGTACCAGCACAACCGCTTTGCTGAAAAAGCTTCCACCTGTTTGTTGCAGGATAATTCAAGAATATGATACACCTCTGCATAAAACCAGCGCAACACATAATAACGCACACACACCATCACTCCATCTCCAGGCCGCCATATTTTACCTTTCTTATTTACCTTCCCGGCCTCTCTCCCCAAAGATTTATAACGTGGCAGGTACAGTTTAGTATGTGAGCAGTGAGCTGTGCAAACCACGTCATGACAACTCACGCACTGCCACAGGCTAAAGCACACACACACACACACACACACACACACACACACACACACACACACACACACACACACACACACACACACACACGTGTTGCTGACCAATCGGAGTTCAGAGGGGGGTGTCGAGGTGGCTCCCCAAGTAAAGTGGAGAGGCCCTCGGTGCCACACAGGGCTGGGGGAAGTGCTCAGGTGTGTGTGTGTGTGTGTGTGTGTGTGTGTGTGTGTGTGGATTTTGTATACAGTGGCTTGTGACAGTGGCATGTTTTCACTCCTCTTCTTCTTCTCCTCTCCTCTCCTCTTCAGTTCTCTTCTGTTCAGTGTCATACCGCCCTGACCAGATTGGTTTTCCGTCACTTGTTTCAAACAGTAAATCAAACCTCACCTAAAGAAAATTTTAAGAAATACAAAAAGAAACTGAGGATGAATCTGCATCTATTTTAATAATCAGTGGTGTAAGTTGATTTTTAAGCAAAATTTCCAAACATTTTCCAGTTTCCACTTCGTGAGTTGTGTTGATTTCCTGTTTTACTGTGTCTTACATGATAGCAAAATGAATATCAGACAAAACAAACAGCACATGAAGTTGGATATTTAGATACTACTTTAAACTAACCCCTGAGATCACTGATGACCGGCTGATATCACTTAACATAAATACTGTGTGTTGTCACAACTATAGGTAAATATGTGACTGAGGTGGGCAGAAGGTACAGAATGTGGAAACCTCCTCTATTTTTCAATGATTTAATAGTCCATACACATTTTGAATTTCTAAATGCATCAGCCACTGCAGCAAATCTCTGTCCTGTCTGACGGGATATGATATACATTTTCAATCTCCTCTGACATGATCAGAGAAAAAGTGTGAGACGTTCTGATATGATATAAGTTGAGGTTGCCTGAAACTGTAAAGCATATCTGTCTCTCATATATCCCTCCCATCACGCCTGCACCACAAAACTACTGTAAAATCCATATGGAAGCACTATACTCCAGCAAAACACCCCATAAACTGTCCTATTTTTCCTATTTTCCATCATCTTACACCCACACACATAACCCATACTGAATCCTGAGTATCCCCTCTGAGACGAAATCAATAGCTGTCTGGATTGATAGAAGACACCTAATTCAATTTCTAAATTCGATCAGGCAATGTAATAAAATAGTAGCTCTTGCTTGTAGCACACTGAAACCTAATCGTGTTTCATGCTCTTGTGCCTTCTCTCAAATCATCTGTGTTTGGGTTTCAACCTCCGAGCGCTCTGCTGAACTCGAAAAAACGGAGAGCCGGTTCTTGCTTGAAGAAACTCGACCTGGTCCACTAGTGGTCTACAGCACACACACACACACACACACACACACACACACACACACACACACACACACACACACACACACACACACACACACACACACACACACGTGTTCAATTTAGCAAGCCGGGCTGCTCTTATAGCTTTGACAGGGCTTTTAATAGCCTGATTAAAAGGTAATTAATCACTGATTTCTGGAGAAAATGCACACAGTTGATATGAATCACCTCAGGTTTGACATGTTTGGTGCAACAGCCACGGTCACACTGGGGTAAGCGATAAATATGTGGCTTAGTCAGTCAAGCAGGCAGAGCGGGATCACGCTGTGCCCCGGTGGACTTATGTTCTGCAGGGTGTGTGTTACATAGACCCCTCGGTGTCTGTATAGGCTACTGACCCGTTACTGGACCTCTCTTCTACTGCCTGCTAGCACATAGCACCAGGGTGCTGGTGGGTTGACACACACACACCCTCCAGGTCACTAAGGCATATGCACGGCCCCTCACTCATACAGAACATCTTGTTAAGGTTTATGGTCAATTTTAGATGGAAAGAGATATCAGCATGGGTTTTATTTGGTCTGCTCTTGATAGGGAGCTCCCAGCCCCGACAAGCCTGCACATATCACATCCTGTGGCACTGTAGGAAATACATTTATTCATCTTACAGAAATCATTAGCCATTTCGAAAAAGGCTTTTGGGATTTTCTTGAGGTTGAAAGATTAATATCTGTACTGTAAATATAAAGCCACAGATAGCGGCCGGTTAGTTTAGCTCAAAAAAAAAAAGAAAGAAATGAATAAATCTTTAAAGGTACTAAACAGAAATACTCCAAAAATACTTTTTTTTTTTTCATGAGGGAGCTTTAAAGGTGCTGGTTAGCAGTTTTCCTGTACTGAGCAATTAAGCTATTGCCTCTAACTTCATATTTACCATAGCTACAAACATTCGCTAATTTTCAGCAAGAAAGCAAATAATCTATTTTCCAAAACTGTGTATCTGAAGCTGGGCAGGAAAGCTCTCCTGAAGCTCTTCCCTTCACTTTGCCAGTAAGAAGACAGATCCTTGATTCCCAGTTAGTTAGCCAATAGCTGCTCAGACATTCAGTACTGAACAATTAAGGGCGGTCAAACAAGATATTGCTGTCATGTAATGTTGATATATGTTGTAAGAAACTTTAATTCAAAAACACTTACAGGTAAAATAAAATTAGAATGGATGCTTTTTGGCTAATCCAGCATCCACATTGAAAAAAGAAACACAATGTGAATCCAGTATTACCATAGAGTAGACCAGTTTATTAGGCGGGAGCGTTTCCCATAATGGCTTAACACCACAGAGATATTTAAGGATTAGCCATCTTCATACAAACATTATTGTGAACCTCTGCCATTCGACAAACCTTTATAATGTCTCATGGTGTCATCAAACTGGCCAGTCTACCAACAGTTGAAGTTAGGGATGATGGATCTGTAATGTATTCTGAAATTATATTGAAAACAATATAGCTATCTGGCTCTTCATTACTTTCATTTTTATTGTGACAAAAATGACAATTGTGACATTTTTGAGATTTTTGTGATGCGGAAAAGTTACGTTTGTTTTGATTGTTGTTATGAAATTGCTGATAAATCTGATAAAAGTTTGAGAGCAAGATTTTTCTCAATTAATAATACCATATTTAAATGCAGCCACGTGATGCATATCAAGGCCTCTATGATGTTACAGAAAAGAAAAAACAAAAAACGGGGAAACTGTCTGCCATGCTCTGGTGTATATAATTTGAGTCCCGTCTAAGTTTGGCTTAAATTACCTGAGAGACCTCTAACCATGAATCCACATTTCCGTCTCGTCGTACACACACGCTACATGTGGGTGCCGCGTGGTGATGTTGGAGGAGAGGAGATGTGACGGGGGGGGGGAATAACAGGCGCAGAAAGAGAGAGATGGGTGGCGTCGGAAAGAAGCGAGGCCTCAGCAGTCCAGTGGAAGATTTCAATTAGTCATGGAAACGGGAGTGGCCCACCCTGCTGCCGTAGTGACAGACCTCACTTGTCCTCCTGACATACATTTGCAATCCTCCTCCTCCTCTGTGTTATAGCTACAAGCTCCCTACCTCTGTCCTTCCTCTCCATCCATTTAACTCTCCATTCCTTAATACTGACCAGTTTTTATTGCCTTTGTTCTTCTCTTTTTCTCTAGTTCAGTCCTCTTTTCTGCCTTTTGTATGTGCTCTTCATCAGCTCTTACCCTCTTTCGTTTCTCCTACTATTTTCTCTCAGTGACAGCTGAGCTTTGACAGCTTTTTCATTTCATTTTTCTTCGCCACAGCGAGAGAACGGCCGGGCATCGGGGCCCTTGTTCAAACAAACAGGAGGCCGTGTGGTTCGCCGAGGGTGGCGACACGCCATAACAAACCACCGGCTCCTGGCTGTCGCAGGCACATGGTGCGCAGGGCCCCGCTACGGCAGCGAGCGGGGGCCAAACGGGACCTGCCGTTCTGGATTCCATGACAACCAGACAGCAACATTAGCCGCAGTGAGGTGCGGAGTGATGGCAGATGGGAGCCGATGTGTTGAACCACCTGGTCAGACAGTTTGACGTGTACAAGATGGAATCACAAGGGCAAAAACAGGAAGGGGGATGTCTACTTTGGTCTGAAAAATAACATGGAAGGCAAATATTGAACGAATAAGGAACAAAATCAGAAATGAGACAAAAGATGAAGAAGTAGTGTTATGATAGGCTGCGGGGAGAGGTGTGCGCAGCCTCTGGTAATGGTGTGAGTCAGGATGTGTCAAGGCTGAGCTGAGTCAAATACATCAGCTGTATGAGCATAAAGACGCAGATTCAGGGTCCGCTGATGATTCAGAGGAATTATCCAATGGGACCAGAGCACCATGGATTATTGTTTCAAAGCTGATTCTGAGCTGTTTTTAGGGCACCCAAACTTACAAACAGCCACTGTTATTGAATCCTTCTGAAGAGTTTTACAGACAGGGAAATGTAGGAAATGTGAGATTCTTTGGTGAATGTCAGGTCATATTAGGGAATTTTACTATATTTTAATATATCCGAATGTATTTCACAATTTGCATTGCATGTAAAGTTGTTTGTAACTGCAGTTGGAACTGGAAACATAGGAACAGATTTATGTTTCATGGAAAAGTCTTTGAATTTGATGCGAAGGCTACAAGAACCATGATCGAGAGAGAAAGGGAAAGACTCTACAGATCGAGGGTGAAATGTAGCAAGATTTCTAAACAGTCTCAACAGTTTATGCCATGCATCTTGATAAGATCTCCCTGCTACAAATAAAAAACACATTAGCAGTTTGTTTCCACAAACCTCCCTCAAAACTGCTACTCCCAGCTTGCACTTAGCATAGACTTTCTAAGTAAGTGGGCAGATCTGCACAGAGATTATCCAAATGACCGAAGCCTTTCTCTCCACCTCTTCGACCACCTCTACCCCCATCCAACGTTAATCCACCACTGGACTCACGCCGCTGACTGAACAGCACCTAATGACCTCCCAAGTGATATTTTTGTTCTCTTTCTTTCTTTCATTCTTCTCTCATCCATCAAAATTGTAATGGACTGGAGTTTTTTGCTGTCAGCTACAGCTACAGTTTTGTCTCTCTCATTTCAGTTTTTCCTCAATGTCTTTCTCCTCCCCTTGTTCTCTCGTTGTTTGAGTCATCGGGATTTAGTCTACAATTTGGCCAAGCAAAGGCAATAAGTGAATGCATGTTGTACATTTGTGGGACTTCTTCACCCGTTTTGCTCTTAGCCTGTTAATAGTCGTCTCTCTCTCTTGCTTTCTTTGCTGATTACCTTCACTTGCTTGTTGCATTTAGTCTTCATTTGGCCTCAGTCACAATTGCAGACACTTCGGTAAACCTTACCACAAAACTCAAACTCTTAAGCCACATCCACTCTATCTTATAACCTAGTTTTACCTTTACGGTGGAGCAGAAATCCATAGTGAATCAGGCCAGTCAGAGATGGAGAGGTGAGATTAAGCACATTTCTAAACTGATTACTCAAATCAAATTAAAGGGTCACTTGAGACCACAAACCTCAGGCCTTTAAAATGGAACGGGCTGTTCTTGTTAGTTCTTTGTCAATGAAGAATTCATGTTTATTTACATTTGGCCGGAAGCTTTTGGAGATTGCTTCTAATTAAATATCTCGTAAGCATCCAATTCTGGGGTAAATATTCACAGGTAAACACAGAGACGTTTTTCCATGGAAGCCAACCAGTGTAAACTCAGTGCTCGACTGCAGCTTCACAAGGACAACCAACCGTTCACAAACCTGCTCCCCGAAAGAGCAATTGTACAATCACAGCTTAGCAAGTGGAAGAGCCACAGCAGGCCTTTGAAGCGTTGGATTTCTTGGAGTACAAGTATGAGGAATTAATTAAACAGCATGTTTATCCGCTCTAACTTAAGCTACAAATGTTAGCATATCCGGCGAGCAAGACTTCTACCTGCAATCATAACCAAGCAATAATTCCAAAGCCAAGAGTTAGCGCATCATTAACTAACAATTTAATCTTTACCCTCTGGTAACTTTTTGAACAGCAACTCCCAATGCTCAATGCAATGCAAACAAACCATCGTACAACAGCCTCGGCATTAACGTATAGGGTGTAACATGCATTGAGTGGGCCCGCACGTATGGATGGCCGCAGCAGGAATAGACAGCATTGTATGTGTTACACACAAAGGAGTTAACTGGTACGTTGACTGGTGCTTTACTGTTATCCTATTATTTATTTCAGGAACCTAAGTGTACAGGAAAGATATGAACTTATACAGAAAAAAAAGATGGAATTAAAAGTGAGGATGTTTAAGAACTCACTGCCTCACATGAGGTTTTCTGGGGAGCTCATGTCTTTTTCAGAACCAAGCTCCCCATAGCAGCCAAATTCCCAGTAGCTTCAAACCCTGGTTTCTGGCTCTGTCCTGCTAAAGATTTGGTTTTGGGGAAATTTACTCTGCAGCAACCCATGACCAACCTCAAACAACCTTGGTTAGTCCTCATCTTAAAAGGATTTCTCCTTGTAATGTGAAAACATACTGTTTAAAGATATGAACAAGTATGTGAGAGCAGCCAAACAGGTTAATGTTTAATTAGCTAAGTAGCTACAGTGGATAAAATGACAGCTGTCATTTCTAGGGTTACAGACCCATTGTTACAAAAATTAGTATAAATCTTTGTGGTATCCCTGTCACCGTTTTTATTGTAAAGTGCATTACGTGCTAAAGCGAAAAAGGAAACATTTACAGGTGTAGCAACAGTAACTTAGGGGGTTGTAACCTTTAATCCAGATCAAGGTGTCTCGCTAAAGGACAGCCTGCAGCTGTTGTTTAGGAACAGCAAAGTGTTACTTGCCCACTTACCCAACAGTTTTTTCTGGTTGTCACGAGACTGCCCTGCTGAACTTTTTAAGCTCGACTTTTCCCAGCTGCTTCCATCACAGTTTGACCTCTAACCTCCCACCCCTGAGGACTTGTCCTCCTTCTTGTCATCCTTCCCTGAGCACATCGATGCCCTCTGCCTCAGCTGGGTGTTTTGAGTCCGCTTGTTTAGGTGAAAAAATCAGCAAGAGATTATACGGTGCGTGTGTGTTTTTTATTCCCACCCTTACAGTGAGCACTACTTGGTTCGACACCACTGATTGCACCCCAAGGCCCTGGGAACATTGGCGGCGTTGTATGGCGAGGGAGACTCCAAGTCTGATAGATTAACATTAATATGGACTGGGGGAGAAGGCTGGGCATATTAAAGGTCATTTCCCCCCTTCACGGCTATCGAGGGAAAATTCAACGGGCCATTGACTGCAGGGCCACACACACATGAGCGAATGCACCCGCTCACATAGACACAAGACAAAAGACGCAAAAAGACACAGAGATATAAAGACGCACAGAGGAGAGCGCAGGCAGAGATGTAACGGCGAGTGCGCATGCATAAAAAAGACACATCGAGACGGAGACATAAAGACAAACACTCACTGTCATACACAAAATGTGGGCCTCCACGTTACATTTTATACATGTCGTGCACTGGTAAACTCTGCTGTGTCGACAGCCTATTAAAAACCCAGTGAATTTATAACTCCCAATCTGGTGATTAAGAATTGTGAATTTGCTTGCTCTTAGCTTCAGGTGCCTGTCACACAGGGCCTGCTTTCTGTCTATAAATCTAACGGCCAAGACGACCCCCCCACCCCACACCCCTTTTTATGGAGGTGATTGCTCCAGCCAATATAGGATTAAGACCGTTTCATGTACGTTTTTCTCTACCTGTGGCTAAATATGTGGAATCTGTGTCTCCCTGGTACCAAGAGTACATTTCCATTTGTCTTTGGTCCACTTGTAGAAACATCTGTCAGGTTTGCTCTTCTTCTTCTTCTTCTTCTTCTTCTTCTTCTTCTTCTTCTTCTTCTTCTTCTTCATTTGCTTTAAAATTGAATGACAACAGAGTTACACAAAGCTATTTTCCCTAAACACATAGCAATGCTAATATCATTTGTGTGGCTGTGAGAACAGGACCATAGTGAAAGATGCTTCCTCTCCTGTACCAGCTAATAAGCTAACAACAACAGCTAACAACTAATGTTTTCTGTGTCTGTTGGGGTCCCTCAACATCCTCAGGCCCTGCAGCCCTTCTATCATAGCTGAGGGGTTTGAAACCGTATCATGTTTCACTAAAAAACATTTTGGACAAATCCACTCCAGCAACATTATCCTTCATCATCTGATTCAGTATTTTACTTTTTGTTGTATTTTAGACAGATTCCATTTTAAGGCTTTGATCGTATCTCTGAGGTCTGCTAAGCTTGATTTCATTTATTGCTAATAGCCTGAACGTTCAAGCTTAAATCCTCCATCTTGAATTCTGCCATCTGAATTGAACTAATCCAATTCCAGAAACCAGATTTTATCACTATTTAGATTCAGAGTTTGACTAACTGGAACGATTTAGGGGAATATTTAAATTTTCTGAGTTTGCGAAGCCAAGAACAAAACACAACAATGTTATCCAAATCCTGCCAAAATTATGGATCCGACAGATTTCTTGAGTCCGAAGTTGGAAGCTCTTCCTTATCTGATGTCATGTCAACAATGAAAATAAATGTGGCAACAGTGATAGAAAGTAACTGAATTTATGAAATTTCTCTACTTAAGTACAATTTTGAAGTACCTGGACTTTACTTGGTAATTTCCATTTAGTGCTTCAGGTTCTGTTTTTCTATTGTGTATGTATTGCGCTGCATGTGTCCAACAGTCAGTTGCAAGTTACTTTCATTCAGATTCATGTTTTATAGACCAGCTTGTAATATATGATGCATTATTAGAGACGGAATCACCCACAGTATCAAAAAGCACTCTCATACTCTCTTACTCTAATTGTAATGGAGTATTTTTACAATGTGTTCCAAACACAGTGTTACTTTTAGCATGCTTCACTCCTCAAATACTGTCTTCTATTCTCCGTATCTCCCTCTAAACACTGAAGACACCTTAATAGTGATCACATCAACACTGAATATGAATTTTCACTTACAGCTCTGATCAGCTGATCAGGCAATCAGTCAGAGTCAATGAAAATGATTTATCAGGTCTATATTTCCCGACCAGCATGTGCTGTGGTGAAGCACAGAATTGCGCTTCCTCTATCTTATTGTTAGATGTTAAAGATCCATGCCTGTCAAAATAAATCACCCATTTCTTCCATTTCCCCCCTTTTCTCTTTCTCCTTCTTTTGTAATTCTGTTGAATTTGTGGTTCTTGTGAAACTGGACGCCGGCACCAAGACAGCTTTTCTATTTCCACACAGGCTGCTTACTTCTTATCTGTCTCTCAAACTCAGGCTGGAAAGTAAACAGGCAGCTCATTCACCTCTGTTTAGTTTTCCACTCACCCCTCGCTTCAAGAGCAGAAGCAATAAATACATGTACATATAAAATGCAGAACTTTAGAATAATGTAAATACATACATCAACTGTAAATGCTGCATAACACACATACACACACACGCGCTCGCTCCTGGTGTGTTTATCTGGACTTTTGCTTCCTGTGTGGTTTTTGTCATGTTATGTCTCGGTGAGCAAAACATGTCACATAAAGCACAGTTGAGAAATATTGAGATTGAGAAACTGTGGAAGCCTCAGAGGTAGTGGTGGACAACATGTAAAACTTAGTTTATTCTCCTTTTTATGAGCAGAAATAGAGCGCCCACTTTTTCAGCAAACACAAATATTTTTGAGGTATCATATATAGTATTAAACTAATGGACACTGAGTGGTGTTGCCCAGTGGAAGCAGAGGTCAGAGCATTTTCAGTCAGTTAAAACCATTTTAATCACACATAAATAATATAGATATATAGTAACTATGGTGCTAAAATAAGGGACCGTTAACCATGAATCCACACATAATCTACCTATTTATTCTTTTTTCCTTATTATTTCATCATTTTCATTTATATCTGTGAAGCGTTATGAGTGTCCTGAAAAGTGCTATTTAACAATAATGTATTATTATAATCATCAACGCGCTCACACAGTTTCCCGAACCTTATGGGATGTTTCAGCATCTTTCAGCTCATTGTTTTGGTTTTACAGCCTGCAACTTTACTGGTTTGGTTTACTCTCATCAGCGTCGTTTCAAACCAAAAAATCTTCCAGCTACAGTAACCGTTTTTGAGTTAAATGTTTGAATAAAGCAACTCCACGCTACCTGCCGACAGACATACGGTTAACATAGAAGACCCTATACATGTACATATAAACTCTAGACTCTTAGAATTGCTGCCCCCAGCTGGAGGGTCTTTAACTGCCAGTCAGCTAGGATGCAGTTCCCAGCCATTATCAGCCACTGGGTGCCCCCCCCCACCACCACCACCTCCTTGGCCGTGTCTAGATTCCAGCGTAAACACACCTATTCAATCGGTTGCAGGATGTTACCATGGGATGGCACTTTTTTCACAGAAAAACATTCACACATAAATCAATGTGGGACGCCCACATTTCACTGCATCATCATTCAGGCCATGGTTTGGACAGCATGCTTTCCAGATTTACAGTAGTTGCTGGAATTTTGCCACCTGCCCTCAATAGTAATAATTTATATATTTCAATCAATCAATCAATCAAACTCTATTTCTATAGCACCTTTCATACATAAAAATGCAGCACAAGGTGCTTGACAAAAGATAAAAACATAACATAGCAACATAAAAGCAACTACCCCTCCCAACACACCCGCAGATATACGTCATGCACACACCCACCCGCACACAACCACACACAACCACACACATACACATACCTGCACACACCCACCCCAACGAAAATGGCAGGGCACTGAGGCCCTTTAACAGCACAAACCCTGAAATTACCCTCACTTTTTGAAGTTCAGTGTATCATTTTAGACACAATTTCCTGACATTCAGCCATATTATTATTAATATATTTCCAACTATGCATACTTATGTATTGAGCAATTACATTGATTTGTCTTTTGTCTTTCAAACTTTATTAACAGTGATAATGAAACAGGTTTGGCTGCCCCATTCACAAAACACCAATTATGCTGAAGTGGGTTTGTGTTTGTATCTGTTTGGGCTAAGAGTTGTGGGGCCTGTTAGAACGACACAACGGTCCCATTAAGTGCGAGCAAAAACCGACACTGTGGGAAATAATGGGCAAATTAGGTCAGCTTGTTTTTTTTGTTGTCTTTTATTCAGTGGGTTTACACCAAAGATTCACGGCAACAGTAGTTGAAGGTTGCATAGCAACCAAGTGATGATCTAACCCAAAATGTCCCCTGATGCACGGTCCTGCAACTTCTTTTATGCTCGTGTTCTCAAAATATTGTTTGTCCACGACTCCCTCAGAGATGATCATAGGACCTGCACTGAGGTGTGAGATCATTTCCCAGACATAGAGCTTTAAGGGGGGCTTTTAGGACAGCCTAAGAGACGGATATTTGTACATATATTATTTATTCAGTCCACCAGTTCAATCAATGGTTCCACCACTGGATGATAAAATGTTAATGGAATATATTATCAAACTGTGCTCCAAACTTTTCAGCAACCCTTGTGTTGGAGTTCGTGGAAAGCTGGTGGTTAAATGTTAGCATTAGCGAGACCAGCATGCAACAGGTGCCTGGAGAGAGAGGAATGGCACAAGTCATTAGCTGTCCTGTCAGGAGTTGCTCCTCTTTTACAATTAAGATTAAGATTTCCCTTTATTCGTCACAATTTACACACGAAATGCGGAGTTAGAGGGAAACTGCATATGCCATGCATTTGTGAAATTCTTCCTCCACTTTTGACCCATCCATGGTCAGTCCTTCCTCTGCGGCAGACCAGGAGCGGTGGGCTGCCAGTCGACCAGCGCCCGGGGACCCAGTTCCTTTCATCACCATTGGTCAGGTGGTGATCTTCTTGCATGTTTTTAGTGGGGGTATTTTTATGGAGGATACCCAGAGGCCCTTTTTTTTGTCCTCAAGCAGCAGGCACCAAAGGCATGGTGGAGGACACGCCCCTAGCGCCCACAGCAGGATTCGAACCGGGACCTTCTAGCTGTGAGGCGACAGTGTTGCCACCATACCACCATACCACCATGCCACAATGATAGAATAGAAAGTGTGATTAAAATGTATGAATGGTTAGTCCCCGAAAAGCTCAGCTGAGAGGGAGTAAGCTTCATTATTTTTATGATTAAATGAAGAAATTGCAAACACACAGAAACCACTGGCATCACATTTTGTTTGTGATTACACTGGCATAAGAGGAAGTAACCAGGTTCTAATATGTAATCACTCTCTCACACACACACATACACATACACACAGTGTCCAAAGTTTGCAAGCAATCCAAGGCAGCCAGCTTTCATTGCAGGATACTGAGCGCGCCAGTAGGACGCAGGTTTAGGTTTCATGCCTCTGTGTGCTGTGGCCTGTTTGTGTACATTGGATAAGACTTGCACTCCCTTAGAGAGAGGAAACAAAATCAACAAAACAAATGAGGAAAGGCTTAAGAGTTCTTATTGATTGGAATTAATTGCTAATGGCGTCACTGGCAGAAATAACAAACAGGTGAGTAAAGACTTTATTATATGATTCAGCTGGTATTACACTAATCAGCACTGAGTACAGGTTGTAATTATTAGGCTGGAGGAGGGTAACTCTGCTTCTAAGTCATAGTGTGTGCAGGATTTGTGGTTTTGTGGAAAGAAAGAATGACAACTTAGTTAATTTCACTAACAATTTATCCTGGGCTGTGCTGTTTGTTTCCCATCTGTTTCATAGCTCTAACCTCCACAGCATGTTGACTGTTTGCAAATTCTTGTTTCATAAAGGTCTCCTGGCGGTCTTAATGTTCATCTCTCTTTTGCCAGTGATACACAAATTAGTACCTCTATGCAGTCCCCTTCTCTCTTTCTCCACAGGCACATTAACAAATTTATAGTCCAGGCTTTTAGATATATAGTGTTTTCCTTGGTTCTGTTCCCATGTAAGTCTTGCTTATTTAAAAGCTGCCCAGCCTCATACATTACCTGTGGAGCTTGGGTCTTAACATTATGTCACCATGGGATTGGGGGTTCTGCTCCTGCACTTAAAAGCCCCCTGATGATGGACAAAGACATAATCAAACGAGCTCAGAGGAAAACACGCCGTCCTCGCTATGCACATGTACTACACAGTGCAAACACGCAGTATAGAAGAAGAAGTATAGAAGACACAGGATTTGGTCTAGATGAATGTGTTTAAAGTTGAAGCTGAGCAATTTTGCACTTTGGCAGCCCCAAGTGGAAATAACAAGAAACTGATTGAAGGCTTCACAACACTTTCAAGTACTAGAAACTTCAAATTCAGGCCAGAAATAAAACTAATACTACTGATTTACTTCTTCTGAGCACAATGATTTTAACCTTTTTGGCTTGTAGCCATTTTAAAGGGACACAACGTCTCCATCAAGTCCCTTTTCACAGGTTCCTGTGTTGTGAACAGTTCAACCAAAAAGTGTTTCAATTTTCTCAAATTCTATTATTGCCCCAGGAGGTACATCTATTTAGTGTTTCATGATAGCAAAAAGCAAAGATTAGAGAAAGTGCATAAAAAAATTACCTGTAATTTGTTACATCCATTGGGAACCAATGTCTTAGTGTCTGATGAGCTTCTGAAAAGGCAGTGGAATACAGTCCTTGATGACTGTTGGTTCTCTTATTTCATGTCTATACTGGTATGGATTACCAACATTTGTTAGTAATTTCTATTGTTCACTGCACTCATGCTCATAGACAATGCTCTGCAAGTGTCACCAGTCCATCGTCCTTCTTGACGATCCATTTTCTTCCTTATAGCACTAATCCTGTTGGGGGTAAAGTGGCAGCCCATTAAAAGGAAGAGACTCCTGAGCTTATGCTAGAGGCCTCATCAGTGTTTTAGCAAAATCATAACTCACAAAATGCTGACTGAAGAAGGAATGTGGTGGAGAAGATATGCCAAAGGCTGAATCAGCCATCATGTCCAGGCCAACGGTCTGACCAGAGTCAGTTGTCACATGAGTTGCACGGTATATTTTCTCCTCCAAAACCACTGCAGTGCCAATTAAATACGGTATAGTTAGTTCAGAAATAATAACCTCACTCATTTGTTTTGCACTGCTTTTATAGACCATGACAAAATGACTGATTTTATCACAAGTACATACTGTAACCGCTGGACACAGAAATGCTTTGGCTTCGTGGTTTGTAGCTCCTTAAGGAGAGAAGTGATGCTGTTTGCCCAGTGCTAAGGCCGTCTGGGTGGTCCTGAATGAGGTTTTCTGGGAAAACTTGTTGTCTCCTCTGTCACTGGCGCATGGCTTAAATTGAAGGAGCTGCAGCAAGCGTACGATGAGATCGTGTTAGACAGCTAAGACAGACACAATATGGAAAGCAAGAGAAAGTCCACATAAAGTCTGCCCTTAACAGCAGTCTGTCTGTGTCTGATTGATTCAGAGACGTACTCTGTCTTGGCCCTTGCCTATGTGTGCTTGCCTTTAGAGGCCAAGAGCTGAGGTGGATCAGATGTTGCGCTTACTCTCTTGATCTGTAATGTTCAGAGTGGGATGCTGCCTGTTCTCCCTGAGGTCCCAGTTTATACAGACAGACTTGCTGTTACAGCTTCAACACAGGACGCCACAGTGACTCAAAGGAAGTCAGTGCAGAAACTGGAAACCCACACATCATCTAGGTGCACTGACTCAAAGTCACGCATTCAATGGACACTGCAGTTCATGCAACACAGTGTGGCTTAATGTTACATAGTGGCACAGATTTGATATTGATAAGAGGCTTAAAAATTCAGTTTGATGCATCACAGTTTGACGAAGTCCCTAACCCTAACCTCATCCTGAAGAGGTAATTTTTTTTATTTTTTTTTTGTGCTCACAGCTGTTATGTGATATCCACGCCAACTTGAATGCATCAGAGTGCTGATACCAGCTCAGCTTTTTCCTCTGTCACACACATACTGTATGCACACACACACACACACACACACACACACACACACACACACACACACACACACGTACATTCATGTACAACACACATGGCTCTCCTTGAGCCCCTGTGCTGTAACAGGAACCTCTGGCTGTCAGCACAGTGCTGTGAAAACAAATTAGACCAGTGATTAATGGAAGTGAATTAGAGCCAGTAGATCATCCTGCTGTGAGGATGGGACACCCACCATAGAACAGCATGTGGCATATAAGTCTCACACACACATTTTCATTTCTAAACTTAAGAGGATCTGTGCTTTTCTGCAACACTGAACCATGATGTTGACCTTCACCAATACGACTCTTATGCTAATCTTCTTCTTATGAAACAAACATGAGAGAAAGAAAATTTATTTTCCGTATTCCAGGAACATATATATTACAAAGGATCCTAATGTAGCAAAGTACCCACCATCGTCCTGCATTCATACTTGTGGAGTTACACGATGCAAACATAAAAATTGTACATAAATCTCACTGTCAGTATCCAAATTCAAAATACTGGCAAATGGTAAAATAAAATACAACAGTAGCACAAGAGGAGAATGTATTATGTCACCTACTGTGTAATTCCATTACGTCAACTTCAGAATAAATCCTTGCAGACCATGTACTCCTGATGGTAGGTACGTAGGTGATTAGAACCAAAACTCTAGAGTGACGGACAAAACAGTTTCTAAACAAAATGTGATAATTACATACACTAGCGTTCATAACAGGGGTTCTAGCTAAAAGGGTAATAGCCTTCTGATAGCCAAAGGTTTGATATCTGCCAAGGGCGGTGGAGCCTTTAGAGGAGTGCATGAGTCAAAACATAAAAACTACCCTGATTAGATTTCACAGCACAGCACATTACAAAAATACATAAATCCTAAAGTGATTAAACAGCTGATTATCAGTCCCACGCCCTGTCCTCCTTTTTGCCTCTTTTAAGAGTTTTCAGCTGTGCGCTAACTCCCACACAGTGATATGTTTCTTTGTACCTATGGCAACACATCACGTTCTTTGATAAATGCGAGCTTTGGATGGTGACCGGACAGGCTTTTCTAATGCTAATCATGCAACAGTGGGTTTTATTCTGGAATCATCAAATGAAGCAAAGAGGAAACCTTGATTAGCACATATATCTTTACCCACCACAATGAAAAGAGGCATTCATGTCAGTGCAGACTGTTCAGCCTGAAGAGTCAGGAGTGAAGATCTTGTGGTGATGACTGTGTTGATGGATAAGTGACATGTTAGAAAGTGATAGTTTGAGCCAATGAATAAAGCTAGATGACAGATTATTTGACAGCACTCAGGGCTCTTTTAAAGGATGAATATCAGGCGGTGCATGAAGTGACTGACTAAACATGAGGTCATTACTGCTCTTTTATTAAATCAATGAAAACTCCTATCAGCTAGTTACATCATCCTCTTTTTGATTAGAGGCTGAATTGTATGGCAGAGCTTCTCTAGCATTTAATAGGTGTGGTTGGTTGTGCTGTCTCACAGAAATACCATTGCTAAAGCAATTTCTTGGTTTTCATGTTTCATGTGGTCCATGATGATCTGAATGCTATTTCAGAAGCATTAAGATATTGACAAGTGGGAAATTCTGGGATATCCATGAAGCATTGTTCATTGGCTTTTGGGGCAAAACGGACAAGCTTGACATTAGTGAATATCAGTGGAACAAACATTCAAGTCTTCATAAAAAAATCCATATCCACAAACCATACTGTCTGTTTTCAGCCTTAAATTCTTACCTCGACAATGCTGCTACAAAATGGGCAGCAGTGTTTTTGGAGAGAATCAAATACCTTTTACGCCAATACCACAGATTAGCCAAAGCTAAGAGGGAAATGAGACTGATTGGAGAGAAGAGCTAATTAGATTAGAATTATTTTTCATTAACGTCATTAGTGTATTGGATTAAGAGGGGAAACTATACAGTGGTAAGAATAATGCTTTCAACGTGCGCTCTGCTATGAGCTGGCAGCATTCGACACCAAAGTAAAGAGATATCCTTTTCAGAAAATTAGCCACTGGAAGCGATCGTCACCAGAGCAAATATTGACCACCAATTTGGATAAGTGATAGAGGGGAAAAAATAAATACATTGTGAACTTTTACACCATGTGCCGATACTCTCCATCCTCTTTATATGTTGAACTAAGACGGAATGACCAGCCGCGGTTTCCCCCTCAACATTTATTCTGGAGCAACTCACCAATTATTTTTAATGGAAGTGAAATAAGAATGGCGCGAGGATCTTGAGAGCAGCGGAAGGCATAAATTGCCTGCGGGTGGGACGCAGCAGCGCAGTGATGACCTCATACAGGAAGCTGTGGCCTTCTTCTTCCCCTTCAGTGTCTGAGAGTGATGGGCGATGGGATATAAGACAGGCTGATGGGGGTTTGGGTCTGCATGAGCTGCAGCTGCACGAGCACTTTGACTGACCCCCATGCACCGCAGATCGACAGGCGAGGGAGCTGCAGATGTCTCACCTGTCAAGAGATGGATTGCTAACACAGTGGATGGTGACAGATGGAAGAAGGGATGGATGAGTCGAAGGGAGAAAGAAAGCTACTGTGAGGGAAAAGTAAAAAAAAAAAAAGGTTGAGGAAAAGAGATTTGAAGAGGAACAGAAGAGGAAAAAAGGGGAAATATGAGGAGATTCTTGCTAGAAAATGATAGAAGGAAATGGAGGCAGGGGGGCAGAGGAGAGAGGGATGTAGGGTGAGAGGCCTCAGTCCCTCCGGTAGCTAGAGTGGATGTAACCTAACCAGCAAGAGCAGTTAATGACATTTTATATAACTATTAAGCAATTATTGAATACACAAAGCCTTTTTATAGCATCCGAGCACCGTATATGTTGGGGACTTAAACAGCAGCGGGGAGCAGAGGGATTAAAAAAATAGTAATAATAAAATCATTCGAACGTCCGGGCCAAAACCTACATTTTCATGGCAAAAGCAGTCACGCTTGTGCATAATCCACAGCGCACCTCGGGTTTCATATGTGACTGGGGTTCGTCCACAGTGGCCTCAGCCACTCTTTTTAACAGGTACATAGCTCTCTGTGGGCTCAGTGAGTCCATATAGAAGACCACCACTTCCAGGCTCCCAGTGGAGCTCCCACAGTGGAGAGGAGTGCTTTTGTACTCAGATGATGGGGTCGAGCTACCAAAAGGGCTTTCAAAAGTTACGTGACTTGCTGGGCAACTTTTGAACCATTGGGGTGCAGTCCAGTGTTTGCATACATGTTGAACTGGAGGTGTTAAATGTCCTTGAGCTGACCAATTAAGCTGCTTTTATAGAGGTTGGGAAGAGCTGATATGATTGGTCAGCATTGAAGCTCCAGCACCGCCTGTTGATACTGCGATCCTCTTACTAGTAATTTAGTCTGCTTCAGTCTCCTTTTGATCACTAAAGTTGCAACTCACCTGTGCAAGACTTCTAGTGGTATGTCCTGAAACTCCCTTAGTTTCAAGGTTATTGTTGGAGGCCTTGGCTTCTAATATTTAGAGGAAGGAAATGGGTCAAGTGTAAGGTTGAAGTTGAGATATTGGGGAAAAGAATCAGACGGAGGTGACTAGAATCAAAAAGCACTTTCTCATCTTGGAAGCAGTGTATATGCAAAACAACGTCATAATGCCAAAATGGCTTTGGGGATGTTCTTTGCTTTGATTATGGTTACATTCTTCAGTGCTGTCAGTGTTTCACAACCACACCAGAGCTGTTCACACAATCACAGCTTCTTGGCTATTATCACCACGTTAAACAGCATCTTCACAACTCTGTGTCTACTTCTAACTAAACCTAACTGCAACTGTGAATGATTTTATTTGGAGAAATATGGACTATTTGCTCTTGGACCATTTCCGAATGTTTATATGTTCCTGAATTAGTAAGCGAGTATTGCAAAGGTATTAATCACCAAGTTTTCTTGCCAGCGGAACAAAGTTGGAAGTAAAACTCTTGAGAGTCAAGCCGGGCAGATCGCAGTTATGTTTGCTCTCTCTACAGTAGCACCATGGGACCTGCTGTGAAAGCAACCTCTGTCTAATCAGGAGAGAATATTCTGGATCACTTAGCTTTAATATTTCATCTGCCAGCAGTCCGGTGAAAGGGATGTCTTGGTCAGAGGAATCCCATCATGACGATGCTCCTACATCAACACTCATTAATGAGGAAACTTAATTGCAATAATTGTTGCCATTTGCTTATGAGCAAAGCATGAAAGTTCAGATTCAAGTTTATGACAATGTTCTTTTAATGATAATCATAATCATGGAGGAATATTCTTCCTTAGGTTAAACACTGTGGCATGTTACCTTTAACCTGAGGAAGAAAATTTCTTCATAATACTGTATACTGGACTAGTTAAGCCTGTTGATACCCATGTGAAACACAGTGGGATGTAAGTGGGTGTAAAACACCAGAGGATCATCATTCCTCTAAGCTAAATTTTATGTATTTTCAGTGTCAGCCACGTTTATTGTTTCTAAATGACAGCATATTTCATGCTTTTCTGAGCAACTTATACAGCTTATTATTGATTGTTGGCTTTTTAAACACTCCCCAAATGCGAATGTGTTCTTGCCGTGTCATGTATATTATCCTGAGTAGCTTGCGTGTTCCATTAAAAAAAAATGAGAAAAAGGGCCACATTCATCCGAAAAAAATAACATATAATTCAAGCCACTTTTTCATTATTTACACAAAAGAATGCAGAGTTATTCTGTGGAACAAGGTGCACCATACATGTCAAAAACACAAACCAGGAAAAGGCAACTAAAAATAACTGCAAAACCAAATCATAATATTTTCTCAGGGCACTGTACTTGCACACGTGTGTGACTGGCTGACACAAGGAAAACAGACAAAGATGATTTTTAGAAGTATTTTCTTAAGACCTCACTCTATTTCCTGTGAAAATATCATATAGAGTACACTGAGGTGACTACATAAAGTGGGAGTGAGGAGTAGGGGGTCAGACTGTGGGGTGTAAGGTACCTTGGGGAAGTAGAAAATTCTGTTGTTGCCATGTCTTCATATTTTATATGTATATTAATTAAATTAATACTAATATTCATTAATTCTTTAATTCTATAATCCTCTTGTGGTTACCATGGTAAAAGCGTCTTCCTGTGTCATTATTATAAAACTAGCCTACCTACGTATCCATGGCATTCCCAAAGTCAACTGAAAGCTGTTCTTGAACCATTTATATGTATAGTATATGCATGGTTGTGGTCTCTTTTGAAATGTAACACTCTAAGTGAATCACTGTAAGTGCTACTGGCATTGAGTAATAGAAGTCTGAAAACACTGCAGTAGAAGGTTTTTATTTCCGCTTGAATATTTTTTGTGCAGATGACTGTATCTGGGACTTATTAGCTGGAAAACACAATGGGTCCACAGCATGAAGACTCAGCCACGTCCAAGTTCAATAAAAATGATAACAAAACCACAAAAAATTAATATTTTACATCTTTTTTCTCAAAGTATGTCTAGGTTTTCTCCAAGAGTAGGCCTTTTCCAGAACAGTTCAGAAATGAATGAAAAGGCAAGATGATGTAGGGCCTTGTAGTATGTGATGAGCAGTGTATTGAAATTAATTCTATACTTAATGCATGCTAGTGAAGAGGATGTGAGGATAGATGTCATATGGGATCTACCTTTGGTACTGGTTAGTAGCCTGGCTGCGGCATGTCGCATAAGTTGCAGGCAGACCAGGGCTGATGGGCTGAGACAGGAAAAAGAGTTTTGCATTTGTCAAGGCATGAAAGAATTCGAACATGGATTCGTAAATTTAGCAGGTTTGTACAAGACTGTTTATGTGTGGGTCAAAGATTACGCCCAGGTTTCATGAGGAGGGTTTAACATTGGTGGCCGACGGAGGATACAGGGGTTCACTTAAGAGACGAAGGACCAATAATGAGAAGCTTAGTTTTGTTGGATCAGCATGGCACAGACCTGGCCTTGTGGGTCAGAGACAAAGTCAAGAACAGAAAGAGTTCAAAGTAAGGGTAAAAACAAGGTCTAGACTGCATGGCCATGCATAGAACCTGACACATGTTGAACAAGGTTGAAAGAGATATTTTAAAAGTAGAGTTTATTTCAAAAAGCATTGATAGGTTTGGTCAGTAGGCGACCAAGCAACACAGTCTGAGTCTTCACAGTCAAATTTAAAAGACAGTTATTCAAAGATGGTGAGGGTGCCCGTGTAATCTGATTCAAGTAGGATTATTCTTAAAAACAACTGCAATACCCACACAGGGAGATTGAGGGTCTAGTAACTGGGAGGACAGAGCTCTATTAGAGGACAGCAGTCCCTGGGTTTAAGCCAGGTCTCAGTTACTAGTAGACACCCAGATCATGAGATGAAATGAGATTGTTAAGAATAAAGTCTTGTTTAACAGATATCTTGTGTTACACAACATAAACACTGCTGGAGTGAGAGGTTTGGCTGAGCGTGAACTCTTGCTGGAGATCTGAATCAAAATGTTTGTATTAAGAGCAAACTGACAGTATTTGACACGTTTTAGTGGTCTGCTGTTAATTCTAACAGGGATATGATGGACAGGAGGAGGGCCAGGCTCAGCCAGAGAAAGAGTGGGCTGAGAGGGAGAGCCAGAAAGACACATGATAGATACATGGTCAAGGCATGGTCTCTCCATGCACCTAAACATCAGGCTCAAAAAACCACACGATGATGGATGAGGGTAGATGTCAGTAGTTTAACTTGCTCACTGTTTGAGTTAATGCCGGCTTCTTTGTAAAGATCCCTCCCCTGCTGCAAAGAGTCAGAGTTATTAATGAACTATGGCCTGAAGCAGCAAAGAAATCCATTTTGTCAGGACAGCGGCAAACCCTCTCCTCTTGGTAATACATGTGGGTTCTTTGCTGACCACAGTGAGTCAGGACCTAGGTTTAACGTCTCACCTGAAGGGCGGCATCTCTTACAGCACAGTATCCCCATCGATGGACTGGGGCATTGGCATTTTGTTTTTGCTTGGACCAGAAGGAAGATTCTGGCCCACCACCACCAGCTCCAGCAGCATCTTATTTATTCCCTGGAAGCCTCCCATCCAAGTGCTAGCCAAGCTCACACCTGTTTAGCTTCAGTCATTCAACAGAAACATCTTTTGTGTATATATGCTTCATAGAGGAGTTATAACTGTTGTAAGCAGATATGAGGAAATTCTTTATACTGTTTACAGGATATGCTAAATAGGGTCAGTTAAAGTACGAGAGTACATTATCTGGAACAGAGATCCAGATGACATCTAATGAGTATGTATCGCTACATAAGTATTGTTTTTTGAGAATGTCTTCCTTATGTACTAGGCATTTGCATATTTTAGTTGTCATTTATCAATGAGGAGCAAATGCCAGCGCCTCATAGGATAATTGTTGAGTCAGTGGTGCCAACTCCCTACAGCTATATTACAGTCATTTCATGCTGAGGGGCATTAAAAACTTTCTTTCTACTTATTTTAACCATTACAAGGGCCACACAGCAGACCCAAGCTATCAGCAGTGTTTATAAAATGGCGCATACCTGGCCGGCAGTGCTGCCATTCATCCTGACAACTCAGCTAGACAAGACTGATGGAGTGCTGACAGTATAGATGAATGGGTGTGGAGGGACGGAAGGAAAGAGAGACGGAAGGTGCGGAGGCTGGCACTGCCAGATGGGTGGAGAGGAGAAGGAGAAAGGTGTGTAAACTGGCAGCAGACAGACAGATGGAAAGTGCGAGGTGGGGTTTGTGCAAGGTGTGTAGGGTCAGTAGAGGAGAGTATAATGGGGTGTATGCTGATGATGATGGTCGTCCTGCGCGCCACAGGCCTCCCCTGCTCCAATGATAACTTGCGGTTTTCGAAGTGTTCCTCAGAGCCACAAAGAGGCCTAAGAAATGGCCGGCACTTGGCAAGTGGTTGACTGTTCCATCACAAACAGGGACCAGGGACCCTCACTCTTGAAGAAGGAAATGTCTCAAAACCATATACCACCCAGTTTACTCTGGCAGTGTGCTGGAAACCAAGACTTTTATATGCATAGCTTTAACATTGGCTTTTGGAAACGGGGCAGATGATGGACGAGGGCAGAAAGCTACCTGCTGGTTAAAGGAACACCAGGCTTGTAAAGGGCATGCGTTACCCTTAGTTTGTGACTTGTTATATCAATTAAAGGATTTGGGAATCAAAAACGGGCAGTTTAGTTCGGCCACTTTTTCGTTCTGATTTGATCCCCATAAGGCCATAACTCGCATCCCCTGGTTTATGCTTGAAACGGTCCAGAACACGACATGAAAACCACAGATCACAAATACCACTGTAAGAAGACAGAATGAGCCCTGTTAAGGTCCGGTGTAAGCCGGTCACCACTGAGGAAGGAAATACCGCCTATGTTCTTCTTCTGGGACCTGCTTATAGGGGCATATAGATGACTTTTTTGGAATCTAAAATAAATGGATCTGGGACTTAACTGCCACGTCCATAATGCTAAAGGACACAGATTTGAATCTGCTCGGTTTATTCTCATACTTGTACCCTTCAAAAAATGTTTTCCCTTTCATAGCACCCTGTGATTTCTCTTAATCTTGCTTATTTTTTATTCACCACTATACCGTTAAAAAAGAAAAGTGTATGCAAATGTTGGGGTGTTTATTCATGGTGCCCCTTCTGTGTTATGTTTGGGAAATTATGCAAGATAACTCTTTGTCTGCCGTGTCTTTTATTGATCTACTAATACTTCTTTCATTAAATAGCGATTCTGTATACCGTAACTGTAAAATCACTCAACTTAAGACAAAACCCTCAAACTAGACCTACTTGGTCTAGGAAAAAGGTTCTGGAAAGGTCAGAGGCAGGTCCTCCCTTTGTCAAAGACAATCTATAACAATGATCCTCATCTAACACCTTCAAATTCCTGTCTCCACCATCATTTTCCTTAACCCCTCCGTCCCTCAGTATCACCACCATCTCCTCCTTCCCTCCCCCACCTTCATCTGCTAGATTCTCTGATCTAATCCTTCTTAAGTGTTTACAGACCACTTGATTTCTTAAAGGGGGTCAGCTGGTCTTTGTCAAACAAATCTAAAACATGAGTGACAGTGGTAGCACTAGAGCTTAGAGATATGTGCATGTTCAGTGTCTGGTTGTTAGATTAAACCCTGTGCTGGTGAAACCAGAATTGAGACAATCAGTTGTAAATGTTTTTCATCCTTATCCATATTGTCTTGAAGTGGTGAAATTGTCTCTGTGACTCTGTCTCAGTCAGTGAAAAAGGAAGGTAATAAAAGAAGTAGCTACTGTTATTAAGCCTAGCAGCCTTCTTGCTACTAATCAGTTGGCCTTCCAAATTCAAATGAACCCTTTTAGGCTATAGTATTCTGGGCAAAGTTGTTAGCTTGCTGCTAATTTTTAGCTTCATTCTAAAATCAGCAGGCAAAGTTTAGTGAGTTAGCATGCTAACTAAAAATAAAATACAGCTGAGGCCAATGAAAGGAAATGTCATTAGCTTGCAGTTATGTAGACATAAACCAAAATATTGGACACATTTTAATATTGGCCCGATGATTGTGCTTTGTTGGGAGATCACCAAAGATATTAAAATAAAATTGTGGATGTCTGTACCAGATTTGATATAATTGATCAAAACTCATTTTTGTGACAAAGGAAAGGTCACTGGGGTTCATCCTATGATGAACATGAATGTTTGTACAAACTTTACAACAGCCATGTTTCCATCAATGTATTTTTATGTGCATTTTGAAAAAGCTGAAGGAAACAGACAAACAGAAATTTCTTATTTCCATCATGTTCTCCACATTTTTTCGTCACTGTTTGAGGTCAGACTGGGATTCCTAATTATGCCGTCTTTTTGTGAACTCTTCTCCTGCAGTCATGTTTTTCTGACTGGAGAACTGGCACCAGCTACCAGCCATTGGCACCATCCATGCAGCTAGCGTAGCAAACAAGCATTGTGTGCTGGCACTTGTGTTCTTTAGGATGAAAGGCAGCAATCATCTGACCAGGGGCAGGGCTTGTGGACAGGCAAGCCAGGCGGTTGCTTGGAGCCCCCGGCCACTGGGGGTCCCAGCCACTTATTTACAACAATGATTATTGATAGGCCTGAGCTTTCAGGGACCTCTGTTGGCCTTGAGCCAGCACTCAAGGATGGAAGAAGTAAGTATGTGCAAAAATGTAGAACCCTAGAATTTGAAAATAAAAAGACTGCATCAAAGTTATGATAGTGTAACTTTCACTTTAATGTCTACCTGTGAGTCAGCACCTTCCCAAAATATTCATTATTCTTTAGCTATTCAAACAAAAGAACTGAAGCATGACACCAGGGGTCTAAGGTCAAACAGCAGGTTGAGGAGTGGGTTAATAGCAGGGAGGAGTGAGAAGTCAGGGGATCATACAAGCAAACAAGGAACAAAAGGTGAGGAAGGTCAGGCGAGGGAGAGTGAGAAAGAGAAGAGGGAGTCCAAAGCGAAGGCCAGGGGTAGCAAGAAAGTGGGATGTGTGTGTGTTCAACTTGTGGAAGCAATGTATGTTTTTCTGTCTGAGCCATGGATAAATGCCGGGACAGTGAGAGGGGAGGAAAGAGGGTTGTCAGTGGGATGGGACGGGATTAAAGGGACAAGCCTGGAATCTGGGGGTCAAGGCTGAGATTTCAGGCCTTTACTCTTGAACGTAGATCATTGGAATGGCCTTCAGTCTGGGGGGGCTCTTTCCCTGTTTGTGTGTGTGTGACAGAGAGGAAGGGAGAGACACAGATATGGACATGTATTGTGGGAAGCAAAGTCAAGTCTGACCCGGATTTTTCATGCCTTGCCTAGGTACACAAACTCTGCTTGATTGCCTCTCATTTGAACCGAATCCTCCGACACACACATGCACAAACAGACATGCAGAGATACATATGAGCTTGTGTGAAACACACACACACACATTTTCTTTTCAGCTCTACACGGCCACAAGCTCCCACACAGCAACACAGTCAGTCAGTCCACTGTCAAACAGAACAACTTGAAATTCTTCACATTTGGACAAAGTTGACATACATAAACATATAAAACAAAGGCCAGAGCCCCATCTCTGTCAGTGTTTGTTTTTAAAGGACAAGACCTACTCAGACATGAGAGCATGTTTGAAAAGCTCTATGTTCAATCATCCTTCCACCTAAGCTGCTGCATCTGTCCTTATCTGCAATATCTCTTTATTCTTTCATCTTGCTGTTGAGACATTAATCAGCTGGTGTCCTCCCAGACATCACGCACACACATCTATGCACTATAGAGCCTCCAAATTCTCTTTCCAGGTTAACTCTTGCCTGCCAGGCGCAGAAGTCTAATTTACGAGTTGTAATTATAGAGGTGTCAAAGACACAGAAACAGTCCTGCTGCATAAACGAGTGACGTGCTGCGTTGGGTGACTTCCTGTTTTCTGCCCCTGTGACCTTGTTGCTTGACCTATTTCTCTTAATTAAAGGGTAACACCATGACACCAACAAGCATAGGAAATAAGGTCCATCAATAAGACCTTCCAAAGTGCTTGATAACATAGAAAGTAAAATAAATAATGTGCTTTATTTTGAAATTTGGTGGGTAATATTTAGTTGACAGAAAAACAGTTTCACACACCAGATTGTTTTCTTTGTGTGCACATGATTTGAATCTATCCAAGATTAGATGGATCACTAAAACACTCCAGGCATGTAAATAATATCAAGGGTCATCTGCATCTGTGGGCCATGATGTGAAACAAGCATTCTACAAAATCATCTTATGAGGATGTTGTCATTGCAACCTGACTCCAAAATCCTTTCCTCTCTCTTGTTCTAACTCTAGCTCTCTCTTTCTCCGTCCTCCAGTGAACTCAGTCCAGTGAGCCAGAGAGAGAGAGATCAGGATCATAAGACTGGAGGTCTCCCATTGGAGGACTGGTCACTGATGCAACCAATTACAATCCAGGTCTTGGAGAAGGATAGCGCCGCAGAGGTAAATCAAACAGCGGCAGGCCAGTCAGGTTGGTCAATAGCAGAGACAACATTTGAGTTCTGAATGATGAAATTATCCAAAACCTTTAAAGTTCACAGCAGCAAATCATTTTGTTTCTGACAAAGGCATCTACTAGCTCACTGAGACATTAATACTCATTACATTTCATGAATAACTCATATACTTTAGATGCATTCAGTTTCTATTAACAGTATTAATTGTAACAGTGGACTTGTGGCTAAATAAAGTGTCTCTCTTGGGACTTGCACAGCGTTGCACTGGCTACCTGTCACGATCCACAGCAACAGTTGTCTGGTCCAAAACTTCACATGCATCATCACTTCGGCTTCATTGTTTTTCTTTCTGTCTGTGGTGAGACGACACACTGCGTGGGGGAGGCAAGAGCTTCATCACTGTTTACCTTCTCCATGCTTGGACTACACTAAAGCTGTGTGTGGGCCAGACCCCCGCTGAGACTGGTCGTGGAACTACTGTCAGCAGTGTGAACAACACCAATATCACCTCCCGCAGTACGCACAGGTTCCGCACCATTATCTGGGTGACTTGCTAACCAGAATTCCTCATTCATGAGCCGTTAGAAGCTTGCTGGTTGGTAGATACTTTTATCCTCAGCACCCTGAGTGCGTACAGATGTAACCGATGCAGTTGTCACACTCTGTGAAATATTGCTGCACTCTGACTGCATCTGCAAGTGAAAAGAAGCTTCTTCAGATCCGTCTTGGGATACATCCTTCATTTTGCTTTGTTTTGCACAGCTTTGATGTTGCTTTCTGTTGTTGAAAACCATTTTTATTCATGGTTTTCCGTCTCAGCTGAAGTGGATTTAACATTTTTCCTGTTCAGACACGGTATGTCATTTACAAGCCTCGAGAGGTTTTCCAGACTAAGCAACTACCCCGATCACTCACAGTGAATACAAACGCTGACCAGTCATTATGAGTGGGCTTTGGGGTTGTCACCTCCTGTTGACACTGTGAAAAGAACACAGAGACAATATTAGAACAGAAATATGTGAAGCATCAGAGATAGATAATCACTTTTTGTTACAATCACACATACAGTATGCTCATAAAACATGTGACGCTAATGGCCTGTACATCCACACTCAAACTTGTAGATGCAGATGCAAATTTTGTAGATATGCAGCACAACATTGGGAGCATTTCCTGGATGGATGGATGAATGGAACTATATTTTCCCAATAAAATCCCATATCCCATACCAGATTAATGTAAATAAAAAGCATTTGTGGATGTTGTTCAAGCAGACCATTCATTTGCTTTTGTGTTAACACTGATATCTTGCAGAAAACTCATAATCAGTGTTAAATACATACATACTTACTACTTAAAACAACGTGAAAGTAAAGTAAACTTTTATTTTTCTCACGCAACACTAATTTTTATTCTCATACTTGACACTTCAGATGGATTTTTCCTGCTTGCACAGCTTGACACTAAATGAGTAGACTCCTGCAGCCTTCATGATTAAAGCACATCAACATTTAAGTTTTTAACATCCAGTTTCAAAAATCAGTCATCCTGACCTTCTGACACAGAACACATACAGGTTACCAAGAACAACTCCTTACAAGTTCCTTCAATAAACCATCCTCGTTTCAACAAATTTAACGTGGCAACAGAACCTCCAGACGTGGTAACCCAGGCCAGTTTCAGGCCTCAGATGGTGGTCTCCCTCATTGACTCGGTGTTCGCTAATGACCTTGGATCTGGATTGCCATTATGAAACACAGATAAATGTTTACTGTCAAGAGATGACATCACAAGACTTAAGGTCTGTACAAATATACAGGTGCTCCACCGCCCCTCTGCTCTCCCCACTTCCTCAAGTCCACATTGCTTCGATAAAAACAGCTCCAAATGCCAGCGTCCTGTGTTCACATTTGCTCTGTTTCATTTATTTTGTTGGCCGCTGAAAACATAAACTTTTACTTAGCTGTGTGTTATTAGAATGTAAGCTTTTTTCCATGGAGGAGGTTGGGGATGGAGGTCGTGCGTGTGTGCGTGTGTGCGTGTGTGCGTGTGTGTGTGTGTGTGTGTGTGTGTGTGTGTGTGTGTGTGTGTGTGTGTGTGTGTGTGTGTGTGTGTGTGTGTGTGTGTGGGCATGGGCATGTCTGTATTTCTTGACCTGAGTTTTCCTTCTCTGTCCTGTCACTGATTAAGACCTTGTATCCAGACACTTGTTTTTGAAGGCCTTATGTAAAGCATTCTGTTCGTCTGGATACAAATGTGTCATGGCTGGAATCTGTATTCCCTGTGATCCAAGACTTCCCCCTCCTGCCTTCAAATGAAATGCCACAGGGGGTCAATGAATAGAACAGGGTTTATGAAAGATGTGACCTTCATCTGAAGAAGCACCAACTTTTTCTTAGACGTGACAGTTAACTGTTAGCATACTGACCGGTTCTGTCAGAAAGAGCTGAAACTGTCATAGCCTGTCACTCATAGGCTGGCAACAGTCTTGGCAACATCACATTGATTGATTGACACACAAACAGAAAAATCAGTGTTGACTTCAGATGCATTTTTTATATATAATAGAGAGTGGAACAAATGTCTATGTAAGCACTGAAAACAAGGATAATATTGGAATTATTATTTCAATTGTGGTGAATACTGGGACATTTTAGTATTTTATAGGTATTTGTGGGGACAGCTTGAAACTGGGACAATCCCAGACAAACCAGCATGTCTGGTCATTGTAGAGTTTCGGCTGTAAAACAAATGACACAAACAACACACATGTTAATTTGTGAGCTTTCAAAGTGACTGTATGTTACTGGAACTTGGCTTGAGCCAGGCTAGCCTCTAATTATGTTAACCTAGACTAAATACATCTTGACTCTCGCTGAGCTGAACGCACAGTGTGTTATCGATCTTCGACAAAATGCTAAATTAGATATTTTTAAAAGAAGTGCTGCAGCTGTGAAAAAAAGCACTTTTCCATCCTTTGTAAAAGCTTTATTAAAAAATGGCCCAGCGATCCAGTTTTACCTCATTCCCAATCTACAGCGTGCCTTTTTGAACAAACTTCGTCTTCTTTCCACATCAATATTTAAAGGTAAATCCTTACAATATATTAATTAGCTAATCCAACATTAAAAAAGCCAAGAGCAGGACGAACTCACGGCTTCTAAAATGCCTACTACTGTGAACATAATCTTTTCTGCTGCAGTTTCATTTTCCTCTGAATCTCATTGCTGTCACACCCGCTTCTCAAACAAGACTGACATCCTCCCTCGTTAGACATTCAGCAGCCACACAGTAACCTGAACCCTGTGCATACACACACACACACATGCTTATATTCAGTCAGGGTGACCTGCTGCCACCACACTCCTATCACAACCTGTCTACATCTCGGACCATATTTTGTGTGTATGTCTATGTGCAGACAAAGCGCTGTGCACACATGCACCTCAGCTGTAGCCGACGCTCAGTACCAGCCCGGAATCTAATATCCCCCCCATTGGAAACACATGTGGAAGTCTGACAAAAGCCGGCATGTTCCCTGTGCCATGTATGTCAGCAGTCAGTCAGTCTCCATGCTGTCTGTTTTGTAGGCCAGCCAGTCCCCTGCAAGGCTGCACGGAGCAGCAGGTTTTACAATGTGTGCAGGAGGAGTTTGAAAAAGGGCACACTGGTGGTGCTTTCAATGACATTCAACATTGCTGAATCACTCTGCCATTTGTATGTATTTGGATGACTGTATTTACCACGATGACCAATAGTCTGTATGATTTTATATAAGACATAAAAACAGATACAAGAGGCACCTTTGACTGCATCTCTATACTCCGTAAACTCAGCACTGTCCTTTAAGACCTGGTCAGACCGCAAAGTAGCACAGCAAAATTCATCCAGGCATTAATATGTGGCTCGAGAAGCTTGGTGACATAGTCATCAGTCACAGGGTTTGCTGGTGAACTACTGTAGCTGGAGAGCTAACCACCAACACACGAGCCAGCTGGGTACATGCTTGTGCTAGTCAGTCACATCTGCTCACCAAACTTCTTTTTACTGTGCTGTTTCCTCTCCCCTTGGCATTTTGTTCTCAATAATGAGCTTTCTAACAGCCTAAGTAATTTGTAAGTTGTAAACTTATTAGCTCGTAGTTGCTGACGGGTCAAAAACTTCATACGGTTTATTCAAAAGGTGTGTCTCATAACTGTCTTCAAACCGTTGGAAAGCAGTTGATAGGCCTACTCCAACCAAAGGAGGAATAAATGAAAGTTGAAGATGCAAATGTATCTTCCTTCATTTTGGACTCTCTGTTCCCTCAAAAGTAAAGAGCAGCTGTCAAGACAGGTTGTTAAATGGTGCAAACTCACAGGTCGAAGTTCACCAAAATTGAACTTCACATTAAGAATTCACCCAGATTTACTTCTGCCTTCATGAGCATGTACACCGACTGCAAACCATTTCAAATGCTGGTGTGACAGGGACTCGATGAACTGGCTGGAAAAATCACCCTTTGCTGTATTTTCTGTTACCTGAGTGCAGCAGAAGCGACTCAATGTTCTGATCATCAGACATTCTGTTATTTTAATGAAAGCTGCTGTCTACGCAAGATCCGCCAAAAATAAATGGCTGTTCTCTTAGTTCCACTTTTTATATTTTGTGCAGCTACAACAACATAACTCTATTTATTCAGACAATAATTGCTATTCATGCAAAATGTTGCTGGGCAACACATGGAAATGAAGTATTTTCTGTAATTGAAGTGTGACCCATTTAAATGTTGGCCCAACTTGCACCACAGTATGCTGGTTACAGGTACCAGGCAGGTTTGGTATATTTGAATAAAATTGACATAATTTGTTAGTTTTAGACCGAATAATCCAAAATCGTTTTGCTGAGTACACAGTGATGACAAAGTTCCTGCAGGGAAAGCAGAGGTAAGCGGCTGCTAAGACCTTTCATTTCTACCTTGAAACCTTGCACCTTCCCGAAGTGCCAAATTTCCACCCTGGTTGGAGCCGGCTGGCACTCCTGTTGTTGGCCTTTGACAGATTGTGGCTGAGCTGTACTCAGATGCACAGACGGCTTGTCTGCAGCCACAGAGGCTCAAGCACACCGAACCTAAGCTGTCTCCATTCTCTGGTACCGACTGTCTACTGATTTGAATGACTGAATCATTCGTAAACCGCGGTTGACATTCAGTTTTCTCAAGCGACTACTAATCAGCCGTCCTTCAGTCAGAGGAAGTAATCGAGTTTTTGGAAACCGGCGTGTTGTGATGATCTGTTTTGGCGCTTTGTCAAAACCCTTCTTTTGTCACCACCACAAGTTTGAGAGCTAATAAGTGGTGAAAAGCCTGGTTGGAGGCCCAGATGAAGCAGATTATTTTATGAGGACTGAAGGAGAGGCTGGAGAGGCATCCAAGTATTAGCATGTGTGCTAGCCAGAGTCAGTCCCAGGAGGGAAACCTAAGTCTGGCCACGGCGTCCCGGCGGACATCCTCCGCCGAGGTTAGCGTATCTCTGTTTCGGCTGAGTTGCTGAAAGTTGTGCGTCTGTGTATTTGTGTGTTGGGGTTATATGGCCTGTGTGAGTGTGTGCTCGCGGGTGTGTGGCTGCTGAAAGGTTTGTTATTTGGAGCGGTGAATTTTAATGACGTTTGTCAACTCTAATACGCAGAGCTGTCCAGCTGTGGACAAGACTGAAGTTTTCTCAGCTTGCTTTGAGTTTATTTAAAGGAAGTGCTGGTTTTCAAGATGACTACTGCAACTTATTTCTGGCATAAATGCGTGTTATTTATAGATGGAGACAGAGATAGAAGCATATATACAGACACGTTAACATCCTCATATTCAGCCTGAGGATTATGCGTTTTTCAGGCATTGCAGGAGAAGACCAGTAAGCTGCCAACACTTGTCATCAGATGGTGGCAAACTGCTTTCATTGTTACTCTGTTTAACAGAGTATGGGGACATTTGTCATATGCTTTTTCATTTAAGCCTCTTTTGCTCCTGTTTTAAAATCAAGAAGCAATAGACTGTTGTTACTGTTGTTGAATTGCTTCCATTGCAGTGGACTACTTTATATTAACTAATAAATAACTATGGCGCTCTAAGCATATGAACTTAACAACGAAGCATGTTCAAATATTGATAAAAAGTCTGCATTTTGTTCGCGTCTGGTGTTTGTCACTGTGATGAAAGACGAGACGAGAGGTTCCCTGTGTTTTGAAGTTTGGTGCTTGGTCTTTTGTTTACATCTAGATCACAGACTGTACCTTGAAAAGTCCAGTTTCCTGCATTTTTAGCAGCTTTCAGCTTCCTTTATTTAGAGTTACAGTCCTGTAACAGTTTGATAGACGATCACAAAGATATTGTGTTTTTTATTCCACACGTGTCTTTCGTGTGAAAACATGGCGCCTACATTACCCACAGTGCATCTTGATTGCTGTCTGGAGAATCAGGTGTGTGTCCGCAGAACGGGCTACCGGCACCTCCAGATTTTTTTCAAGTATTCAAACCTAAGCTGACTCGAGTGATGTCACTTGATAAAATGTCATCCTTTGAAGTGATGTGCTGTATTTCAAAGTGGAACAGGTAGGTATACTGTAAGGATGAAATCTGATCCACTCATTCAGGTACTTGAGCCGACCAATAGAAAGTAGGCGTGGCTAAACGAGCTCGAGTCTCCAGAAATACAGAGTGAGGTGGAGCTGTGGAGGACTGCAGCAGTCTCACCTCCCCATTCACCTGCTTTGTCAGATCAGGACATGAAGAAATTAGTAGATTATACCAAAACCACAGCCTTGGAAATGAAAACAGCATTTGCAGACGCACACACTTTCCATCCATGATATAGCTCTTCTGAGTCAAGTGTGGTTTTAAAAGACGGAAAGGTTGGCTGGTGGGATTTTCATATATAAATACACGTAAATTATTTTTGGACATATATTTGACAGGACAATTAATTCAAGGACACAGGATAAAAAGTTGGGAAATGTATTTTTTAATTATTTTCACACTGTGAGGCTCTCGCGTTTGCTGGTCAAAACACACACGAGGAATTCCGAAGAAAAGATCTGCTGGACAGGAAATGTGTTCTATGTCCAGACAAGGAAGAAGAGTTTTTGAATGGAGAGAACATGACACAAAGACAACAAGGCTAGACACTTTATGCCATGTAAACGGACGCAGGTTTTCCAGGAACTCTGTGGGTGTGTGAGTGTGCTTCGTGAATGTTTTCCTGACTCCTTTGTTAGCTTTGTTGCAATTCATGCTGCATTTCATTGTAAGTCGGAAGTCGATGGTTCAGAGTCCGTATCCAAACTTAAATGTGCACCTGCTCTGGAAAACATGGACGCCTGCAGCAAACTGATATTTGTATGGCAAGTCTTTGAACTTGAAAAGCATATTAGCACACTTTATATGAGACTACTGCATGATCACACACTCTTCTCTCAAGCACAAATCAACTGAAGCAACATGGAAATGGCAGCTACAGAGCTGCTACAGCACGTTTCACTACACACATATACACACTGATGAGAAGGTGGTTCTGTTGACTGTTCACTGTGTGTTCCACCACAATGCTCTTGCTGGTTTCTCCATTAAAATATTCCAGTCATTCCAGAGATTAATAAGGCTGTCTAAAAATATGTACAGTGAAAGCATGAAGTATGATTTGTTTTGTCTAAAAAAGAAAAAAAAAAAAAAAAAAAAAAATCTGCATTGGCAGCAGCCACCAATGAACCCGCAGCCTCTCATTCCAGTGTCAGTGGGAACCTGGACGCACATGTGCCACAGTTTACCCTCTGCTGCGTAAGGCCCGCTGCATTCCTCTGAAACCCAACAGGCTGTGAAACGCTGCTCTGTCAAACTCCAAATCCCATCATTCAGCAGGACGGGCTGACAGCACCACCTTCTTCTCTTCCTTCTCACCATCCAGACTCGTCAGCTGCTTCCATCCATCCTCAACAGAGACAGGCGCAGCGCGTTCACAGCTCATCATCATCATCCCGTAAAGACACGGACAAGTGGCGTTTTTGCTGTCTGCGTGCGTGCATGGCAGCGTGTGTGCGCTCGCGCACGTGCGTGCTGACTGTATTTCTTTCTCTGCGATCAGATATAATGTGTTTATAAAGAGCTCCAGTGTGCCAGCTCTGAGCAGCCAGTGTTTCTTTGTGCCAGCGAGGCCTGTCAGCTGTTTAACACACATAATTGCTCCCTAATTCTCCCGTCAGTGGCTGGGCGATATCTGATTAACAGGTAATGAGCCACATCCCATTCACCAGAGTCCTATAACTCTGTCTCGCTGTATTATTCCCGATCTTTTCTTTATTTTCTTTATTTCTTTTTTAACTTTAATCACCGCATCTCGGTTTCTTTCCAACAGAGAAAAAGACAAAAATGCAATTAATACAAAACAGTCAAAAAAAATCTGCTCTTTCGTCATACAAGGGTCAAAAGCGTTAATAATTACTCGAAAGAATGCAAATTTAAGGCAACCAATATAAGGAAAATACACTAGAAAGTCATGCGGCAAGGTGTTGGTCCAACACAAGTCTCCTGAGCAGCTCCAGTGCTCTTTGGTATAGATCACACAAGTCTGTGAACTCCACTGGAGGATGAGCACCATTCTTTAAATTGGAGCGTTGATGATGAAGAGTGACATCCAACACGTTATAGGTGCTCAGAAAAAGGTGCACATGTACTGAAACTGAATTATGAACATCAGTACATGTGATTAACAGACTTGTTTTTCAATATACGTATGTATGCAGGACCTGGAAAGCAGCACCAATGATACCTCGATGATACTTTCAATAAGATACTGACTGAATTTTTAGATTTCTCCTGCAGATACATACCAGCATCGCAGTAATTGAACATGCACTTTAGACCACAGTTATTGAACCTATTGACTGATGTTTTCACCATAGATCTAAATGCAGATGTTACTTAGTCATGATTTAAAATGAGACACTAACTAGCTGAGCTTCAATATGTAGTTTAACATTTTTAACATCACACCTTTAGAGAGCAGCATCCAGTATCATGCAGTGCTTTTATGATGAAGCATCTGTGTTGCACTCATCGCTCCTCTGTTTGTATCAGCACTTCATTTGTGTCTGTTGCAGCTCTGTATAGGTTCACTATTGCTTTTGTGAAAATTGGCCAGGCTACAATATTCAATGGGGAGAACAGGTGAAGAGCAGTGCTACTCCTCCAAAATGACCTTTTTATACTGTGTGGAACTGACAGCATAACTTTCGGCTTCAGGCTCATCTGAGCTGTGTCAGAAGGATTCTCACATGCTTTTTGCTGTAAATGTTGGGGAAAATGAGAGGCAAACAGGGCATAACGTGGCGACTCTCAGATTGTTTAATACCCCGTCTGATAGGTTTATAAGCTTCAGTGGCAGACCAAACAGCAATTTTTGCCGCCATAATTGCTCAATTTATGAGCCAGCACTTAGATATGAGAAGCATTGTGCTCAATATTTATGCCAAAACAAGTAAACTAATCAGATTAGAGGGGCGGTGCAATTGCAAATGCAGTAGTGTTCATTTGAAATGATTTATTTAAAATGAGATCTGGTGATATTGTGTGATGGTTGAAAAAATTACATCTGTTGAGGGTCTTGCAGTGACGGAAATCCCCTTCCACAGAAAAGAATGCAGCTTACTCACTCACTAGTCTTTATTTTTCAGTGTAGACGTATTCAATACATCTCTGTGTGCAGGGTGCAGAGTGTGTTTGCATGCACGTACTGTCGCTACGCCTGAATGCATGCTTGCACCTACATACTGTACATTATGCATTTAAAAATACACAGCTGGATCTGAGCTCTGTCCCAGTGCCAGGCTAACAGCACCTCCCCTTGCTGCATGAGGCCGTGAGACAATGGTATCATGGAAGAAGCTTGGGGTTCAGGACCTCTAGGATTACTCTTGGAAGAGTCCTCCAAACTTATTAAAGTCACTGGCACAATAAAACAGGGCACTGGCACAACTGTAAATGACTGTCTCTGAGCGTTGAGTTGATCTTGGCTGTTTTCTGCTGTTGTGGGCAAACAGGGAGGATGTTTAATGAGGAGGAGCTCTACGGAGGTCACGCAACTGAGCGATGCTCTCAAAACCTTACAGAGAAAGCCTGTGTGAGGAGATTTCACTTGAATTTACAACATGGATGTAAAAGCAGCCAGTCATGAGACGTTTTAGTGAGGTCACCATGCAGAGGCTGGTTAACTAAAACAGTACATTAAAGGTTACCAAGGGCAAGATTTTCATATAATATGCACCACGCTATAGGGGTCTCATGCTCATTGGGTCAAACTCACCTGTTTTACTACATGCAGTTTGCAGCGAGGAGGACAACATTAAATCTCCTGTACTGTTTGTTAATTGTGTGATATTTGCATTCCAGACATTTGAAGCCAAGTAACGATATTAGGCCATCAAGAGCAGCCTAGTTTCCACTTGTAGGCCAAGTGGCTTTGAAGAGTCACTGATGAGTTGAGGTCAGCTGTAGGATGTAAGTTCTGACTGTTTGACGACAGTCGTTTATGAAGCTCATGAAGTCCTTAAACACATTGAAAAACCTATAACCAATGCACTGACTGAAAACATACAACAAAGTATTTGACAGGTGACAGCAACTATTTTAAAAGTGCACTTTCAAAATTCAACTTAAATTTCATTAAAAATAGATTTTACTACATATATATTTACTATATACTATGTATATTTATTAAAAGTAATCTATTTAACGTAAGTACGTGTTGAGTACTTGTACTAACCACATGATAAATTTTCCTTTACGATCTCTATCTTTTTGACGGTGCATCCTTGTTTAGCTATTTAACTGTTACCAGCTTTTACTTGCTTCAATCTTTTCTTCTGTCTATACTCACCATTAAAAGAATCATTGCCTAATGTGCTTTCACTGTAAATGATGGCAGACAAAATCCAGTCATTGTCATGTGCAAACATGTTTCTTGCAGTTTGTTTGAGGCTCCAGCCGTCCATACCAAAGTTACTGTTTGTCACAAGAAAACTCTACAGGACATCTTTAATAGACTGCAGATGGACGAGTCTTCCTTTGCTCAGATCCACAGAGAGGACTAATTTTTTTTCAACCTAAAATGGCTTGAAAAGGTACTTACAGTTATTATTTTTCTGGAGAAACGTTCATCTGAATCATCGGACGCATGTTTGTAAAACAAATACCAACTGACTTCCCCCGGCCCTCTTTTAGCTTCTTCACCTTCTGGCTGTCTTGTTTTCCCTTTGGTCACATTACAGGATTTTTGGATTGATTTTTTTATTATAATTTTTTTAACATCAACCGCCATACCTGCTAGCATCCAATTTCATCTTAAAACTCAAATCAACAGAAGCTCTTCCATCAAGACATTAAAAAGTTCTCCTTTGTCTGAGCCAGGCTTGGAGAATGCTGCAAAGCGCAACAGGATGTCTGGCTCTTGTCATGCGTGTGGCGACGGAGCTATTTCAGAAGCCTCCAACCTGCTGCAGCCAGCAGTGAGCAGTGCAGAGAGTGAGCAGCCCCTCTTACAGGAAGAGCGAAAGATAATATATTTTATTTTATGTGTTTTGGGAAGAGAGAATGTTAGTGTGACTCCATATATTAAACATAAACCCATTTAAAGCTAATTGAATACAAATACAGGGTCAGGGTATAAAATAAGAGAAGTGGGCAAAGGGACATATCAGGTATTAATGTTAACTGTTATATTTTTCCTACCAGTAGGTGAGATATTCTATGTCCAGACTATTATAAGAAGTGAGGCCCCCTAACATATTTTTCTTGGATAGGGCCCACACACTACATACACACCACATACGCACACAGACACACATCCTCCGTGGAAGCTCAGCGTGCTTGGAGAGGGAAGGCGGACGTTTCGGGGCACGGGGCTACATTATACTATAGTAGCAGCTTTTATGAGACAGACAACACGCCTGGCTCCAGCGGGAAAACCTCATGATGGACAGGCACTTTACCTGAGCCAAGAGCAGGCAGGCGAGGAGGAGGGAAAATGAAATAAAATCAATACTCGAACATAACTTTTTAAATAAACATTTGCACTCTACGGACATTGTTGGCAGTGGGAACCGGTAACCTGTCCCTATTGGTGGAACTCAACACCAGACCGTTCGTGGAGCACTGGCTCCCATCGAGGTGATGGCTACTGGCAAGATGTGACGTGAATAGCAGGCTGTGTTCTGTTTATCCAAGGTAGAAGAAGAGAGAGAGTGTTGGGGAGGGGGGGTTCACAGGTTGTTGATGGCGCGAAAACCCGCCTCAACCTCTGCAGGAGTGACGCCTGCTCGCTTTAAGCAACCATTCTCCACCAAGAGGGAAGAAACCAGATTAAACTGTTAAAATGCAGCAGGCCTGTACCGACTCTGAACTGAAGGTGTGATTCAAGCACAGCTTTTCGTTTCTGTGGCGAGGATATAGAGATGCATTTAACAGAGGAGACACCGGTGGAATTTGGGTGTTAGGCCAACATGTCAGCAACTTGAAGGTTGCAAACATTTCCCGGCATGGTTTGAAGCTTCAAGTCACACAGAGAGATGTTTGGTTCTTTGATTTCTAAAATTCAAACAGGAGTCATTTGCTGGCGATACTGTATTTTCTAAAAATCTACAAAAGCTTGTTGTTATTCATCATCTGGTTAGGACACAATATAAAACAGCTGCCATTCTGCACAAACTAAAGGAAATCCATCACAGTTTCTCCTCTGACAGCTGCAGCCTCATTAAACCACTGCAAAAAAGCCTGTTTTTTTTACATTTAACAAAAAATGTCACTGCAAATACAAACATAAGCAACTCTGTACGAACCTTTAAAATACTGTATAAAACAGTGATTTAGAGGACCAAAGCCACCCACACTTGATCCTGTAAGACTTAGGCTTAGACTTTACTTTATTGATCCAAATTTGGGAAATTTTTTTGTTGCAGCAGCAGGTTAAACATATACATAAACATAAAATATAAATAACTAAGTATATGAACATAGAATAATAATTTAAGACTATTTCCAGGGCACATGACATGTTCTTTAATTACCATCTGCATCCTAAACAATACTGAAAATTTTGTTTGCAATAAATTGCATTCAGTGCTATTTTAGGACCAGAGAAGCACTTAAATTTGACATGTTATTTTGAGTAAGACAAGCCTCACTATTAGCAAAATCATCTCTTATTAAAAGACGCTCCCATCACCGGCTTCGATGAACCACCACGGAATGCAACCCTCTCCACGTGAACAGCATTCTGGGAAATGTAGGCTATCAGAGGAGCAGGTTGAAGGAAGGTGAGGGAGCGAGCTACAAGACTTCATCTCCTAGAACTCGTGGAATGCAGGGAACATTGCAGACTAATGAGAAACGTAAGAGTATCTGAGGGGGATTTTTCCTTAAAACAACAATAGACAGTCTGGGACTAATAGGCCGCAGGATAAGCTGGGTGGCCTGGCCTGGCTGCTGGTGCTGCACTGAGCTGGCCCAGGTGCTGCTGACTATGGTGGAAAAGACCTCTCAGTCTCCTCACAGCTGGCTGGCTGGATGGATGGACACACACACACACACACACACACACACACACACACACACACACACACACACACACACACACACACACACACACACACACACACACACACACACACAGCTGGTTCCTGCAGTGGCCCAGCTGCAGCAGCTGCCACACTGAGTGCTGGATGGACTGGGTCACAGTCAAACACCTGGAGGCAGGCACAGAGTTGAGTTGGGGTGAGGATCAGACTGACCCGGGAATGAAGTCATTGATCTGGATCACATTTCACACGCGTGTGTGTAGCTTATGCACCTTGATTGCATTTGGTATGCTGAGAAGAAACATCACTGCTTTCATTTTATTTGCATGAGGGCGAATAGATGATCAAATTTTGATTTTATGCATGTTATGGCAACAGTATTACAACTGCATCACATCACAATATTATGAAGGTACTGTGATACAACAGCTGTCAGAAGCATATCATTGCATTCCTCTTTGCAGTGCATGTATAACAATGGGCAAATTGCAGCACAGAGTTCTAAAGTTGTAAAGCAAAATTATATATTTTTCAAGTGTTAAGCATCTCTGCTGCTACTCATGACAGTAAACTACACATCTTGTAGTTTTGTTACCACACACGCACAAACTTGCCTCTTCATATTTGCTCTCATTCCTACTCGGTGCTGCAACTGCTGCACAGTAATTTCCCTCCGGATAAATACAATTCAATCAGGAGAGCCAAGTGAATTAACTCAAGATAACTGTTTATTATAACAGATGATATGTGATAATTAAGCCTTGTAGAAAGTCTGTGGAGCTTCGACTCCGCGGGGAGGTTTTGTAATGAATGGGCATCACCCAGAGCAGCAGCAACATAAAATCCCCCTGTGGAGTCCAGACACTGGTGGTGGCTGATGACTCTGGGGTGATGAAATGATGCCGTTGATGAATCTGTGATTACTGGGTGGTGAGGGGAGGTGGAGGGGTGTGTATAACAACAGTATGAATGAGCTAAAGCACAGAGAGAATGATATGTAAAGAGACAGCAGTGAGATGATAGGCTATCAGTGAAGGTGTGTTGCTCCGCTCTTGGGTAGATGTGACCAGCTGATGAGAACAGCTGATATCTTAATTGACAGTGTCAGCGAGGAATTCATGAATTGAGCATGTGTGAGAGGAGTGACTGCAGGATGGATTGAGAAATAAGCCACAGGCTTCATTACTGAACTTTTGCTGGAGCTTAATTTATGTGTTATTTTTTGATAAAAGGTGTTTCATAAACAGACTGAACGAGTTTGACACACCTTCTCACACAAGTGAACTCAAATTGAATCAGGTGTTGAAAATGACCTGTTCTGAAACACATGTTTTAATCCTTGTGAGTTATACTCACTTTTGGTATCATCAACTCCAAAAGCTGTAAGGCTAGGGAGGTGCCGGATACATCTGACTAGCCAGTGATAAAGCTAGGATTGGACAGTTCTGACCAATGACAAAGCAGAAGCTGTGCATTGAAGCAGTGCTGGCAGGCTTGAAATGTCATATATTAGAATGAGAAAGACGATGTGTATTTATTTTTTTCTTAATTTTCCTTGAAGTAGTCAGGTCCCTAGCTGCCATCATGGACATCCTGGTCATGTCTTTTTAAGCTTTTTAACATTGGACAAACAGGTTGCCAAATAGTCGCAGTTTGGTTCCATCATTGTAACAGTAATAAACATGTGAATGTTGTACATTGATCGCAGTTTAGTTGGGCACCAAAATGACTTGCGAGGTTCAGGAAAAGATGATGGTTTGTATAATTTTAGGTAACTGACCAACACCTCGTAGGGCAGAGCTCGCTCTCTCTGTAAAATCCAGAGAATTCCAGAATATTACCTGTGGCTGTGTAAAGAAGCTCAAATGAGCAAATAAAGAAAAAAGCCTTTTTATTTTCAGATCAGAAGTATTTGTGGAGCCTGTGGGCATGTGCAGAGACTCATGACCTCAGTGTGTTTACAGTCCTGGCCCTGGACACAGTGTTGTGGGGATAGATGACTCCGCCATGCATGCTCCATCTGTGGTCAGTACACACACACACACACACACACACACACACACACACACACACACACACACACACACACACACACACACACACACACTCACTCATTTACTGGTCTGCACAAGTGCCCTCAAACACACTTGAGAAGACATGGAATAAACACTGAACATGGGAAAATACACACCAGGGACATCTCTATATTTATTTCCCTGTGCGTTCCCTTCTCTATTGATTTGTGAGCAGAATCTCTTTCCTCCATGCCCACACACACACACACACACACACACACACACACAATCCACCTGCTTTACTCACACCCTCAGACAGGTCTGACTCTGACCACTGCATGTGTGTGTATGTGTCAGATTAAAAGGAAAACATCCATAAATCTCATAACATCATGTTCCAGTGAGTCTTCTCATTAGCTGGCTCGAACCTCCATGTAAACACACCTGTCTCACGGGATGATTCCTACGGAGAACATGACAGTGGACACACAACTGGAAAACTACAGCGAGCAGAAAAAAAGGAGATTGAGCGAGGATGTGAAGGTGATTAATAGAAATGTCAGACTTGAGATGCTGAGGCTGTGATGCAGAGAGCAGCTGCGAAAACCAGGCTGGTGAAGGCTGCGTGTGTGTGTGTGTGTGTGTGTGTGTGTGTGTGTGTGTGTGCGTGCGTGCGTGCGTGTGTGCGTGCGTGTGTGTGTGTGTTCAAAGGGAGTTTGTCGCCCTTAAGCAAGGCACTCGACTGTTGCTATTGCTGCTGCGTGTCCGACAGCAGAGGATTGTGGTTACTGGGCAGCTCCCATCACATGCGTAAGTGTGTGAGTGTGAGGCAAAGTTAAATGAAGCGTATTGTTTTCAAAGGGAGAATTAGAGGTCCACTTGTCCTGAGAGCAGAGCAGCACAGTGGCTGAGACACACACCTGACTGGCCTCAATATGTCACTGTTACTCATTTTGTATTTACTTGCCCTCATTTCACTCTTTTTCAAAATTGCAAAGATCCCAACAGAGCTTAATTTTATTCGCAAATATTACATTTCTACCAAAGACATCCATTTCATAACTCAATATCGCTTACATTAAAATCGATGCAACATTAAGTAACATGTGCAGAAGGATATAATAAATCAAATTCAAGTAAATTCATGACAATTCATGATGAAGTGATTAAAAAAAAACACAAAACATAGTAGAATCCACATAAGGATCGAGGTACAGTTAGAAAAACCAGCATGGCTCAATGTTCACTTTAAAAAATTCAATTTTCATCCATCCCATCAAAAAGGGATTGAACTGATATCGTATGATCTGTCCAGTGGTGCAATGTTAGTGTGTCATCTGATTTTAATTTCAGTCTGAGAGCTTTGACAGAATATACATGAGATTTATTCACATTTTAGCCGTTTTGGTCCGTTGTATTCTCATGACTGTCACACATTTTTATTTGTGCCTTTGAGTGTTTTCCAGCTACAGCTGTCTGCAGTTATGATGTGTACAGTTACCGTGGTTACAGGTGTCGTGCTTGCCCGTCACAAAGTCAGCAGAAAAGCTGGCTCACTGTGTTGTTGATACGCACAGCGAGTGTGTCCCTCTGCTCTGCACACATACAACAGACTGACTCTCTGCTTTAAATCTGCTTTCTCTTCACGAACAGTTGTTCTCCTTTGGGTTAGTTGTAGCTTCCTGTGTTCTCTGCTGCGGACCACTGTGATCATCAGGATGCTGGAGTGACTTGCTTCTTCACAAAAAAATGCCAATTCACAGTTTAGCTTCTGACAAGCAACTGAAACATCTGGTAACACACTGATATCCAGGCAAACAAGTAAGGGAACATTTGGATGGTTGACAACAAACATTACTCATTCAGACTTCAAATTCATGTCACACACATCAAAAAAGCTTGAGCAGACGTTAAAACCCAACTAAAGATTTGTAGTTGCGAACTGCTTTCAGATTGATAGAATTGAACCAAAATTAATATAAATGTCCACTTCACTAGTTGAATATATTCTACATAATGTGAGGAAGGTGTTATTTCTCATGTTTTAATGTGTGAAGCAGCATTTATTTCCATTTTAAATCATCAGACATGAACTTGACTGGGACCACGGTGGATCACTTCATGTAACAGCTGAGTAACTCACTCCACTATTTTCTCCATTTACCCACAAAGTCAGACATTTGGTCAACCTGCAGATTACACTAGCCTGACTGAAGTCATTCTGCAGTCATCTGCAGTTTGAGACACGCTGAAGCCGCGGCTCTGCAGAGTCCTACCTCCAAGCAGGCCAATCAGCATGAGGGCTGTGGGAGAGGACGCGTGGCTGGCAGCGTGGCAGCGGAGACCACAGCCACCTCGCAGCTTATGAAGGCCGCCATTCACCTCCATTCACACAATATTCATGCAAGAGAGAGACTTCCCCAGCGAAAACAAGCCCCGTTTAAAGAGAAAACAATCGGCCCTCCCCAGAAAATTCCTGTTAATTTGCCAGGGCCGGAGAGGCAAGAGAGGAGCGTCGCGAGTGATGGACGCCTGCCCGTCTAGCTGCTGAACGTGTGTTTCGGTGTGTATTTGCGGTGTGTGCACCCCTGTGCTACAACATGGCTAAAGCGTGCCAGCTCTTCCATCAGGCTCAGCTTTGACACATCCCTGATGCATCCTGTTCTGGAGTTTCACTCGTCAAACGTCCAACATCCCTTTCCTCCAAACACACAGCTCTCTCATCTACCTTCTAGTCGAAAAGAAATGTTTCTCTTTTCTGTTTCTAGTTTAATTTTTTTATTTAATTTTTTTATTGTGTGTCAGTCTGAAAGCTGATCCGGGAAGCCTGCATTGAACGAGTGTTTTCATCCCGCTTCATTCATCGTAACGTTGGTAGCCCATGTGAATGACTCGTTATTGTGTGACAGTTTAGCACGCGATGCAATATGAGTCAGAGTATAATTTGACTTTCCGTATTTATTTTTCTGGCTTATTAGAAATAGTGCTGCTTGTTCAGCAAAGGGCTGTGAGGTGGCACTGTGCTATAGGAACATATTCCAGCACATGGGGGAGGAAACATGGGGGGAAACCTCGCCTCACTTTGTGTGTGGAAGGCGCTTGTGGCAAGTGTGTGCGCTGTTAATATGTGTGTTCATTAATTATGTGTGTGTGTGTGTGTGTGTGTGTGTGTGTGTGTGTGTGTGTGTGTGTGTGTGTGTGTGTGTGTGTGTGTGTGTGTGTGTGTGTGTGTGTGTGTGTGTGTGTGTGTTATTCATGTGCATGTGCTGGTTACAGTAGCCAGACTGTCTGAGCAATTAGCAGGTGGGTCTCGTCTTTTACACTTTGGACGGGTGTGTTTGTTTGTGTGTGAGGCTCAGGCGTTATGTGATGTGAGACAGGGAAATGGAGGATCCGTTTCGTGTGTGTGTGTGTGTGTGTGTGTGTGTGTGTGTGTGTGTGTGTGTTGCGGAGTCTGCGGTGGACCCATTTACGGAACAGTATTTGACAGAATAAATCACTTTCTTATTTTACTAGAAATAATGCAGACTGCAGGTGATGCCTTCACCTTCACACAGGGCGCAGGTGCAGTTTACAGTGTAATGTGGCAGATTTACCTCTCAAAAGTCTTCTCATTTTTAAGTGGGTCCCCGATAAGAAATAGACGATATACACGATATTATGCCAAGTGCATCATGAACCAGGCAAAAAGTTAGCATCCTCCATTGATGATATTTGGAGAAGATCGTGGAATTAGTATTCTTCTAGTATTGCAGGGTAAAGCTATTTAGTCCAGTGTCATAAGCATTATGAGAAATCAATCAAAGATTATTATCATATGTCATTCTCACATTCTGGCATGGTTTGGTTGCTTATTTTGTGGCAGATTCTTTACTTAAGAAAAGTATAAACACCACACTTTAAAAGTACTGTGAATGCAAGTAAAAGTCTTGCATTGAAAATGTAACTTAAGTAAAACTTTGTGAATACTACAGTTAGGAAAATGTACATCTTTCAAGTACTTTGCAGAAAAATGCACCCCTCACTCAGATTATTATCCTCATGCATTCATTTAAAAGCAGGATTTTCAGCAGTTTTGTCCATCCAACAGTACAAACCTCGAAATCGTCTAAACTAAAATTATTGAAATAATTAAAAGGAAAAGCAGTGATGCCTCACATTCATGAAGCTGCAGTTTTCTAACTGCTTGAAAAATAATTTGCACGTTTTCTGTTTACCTGCCTTTGGCAGATAAAATAATAAATAATAATAATAAATAAATAATAATAATAAATAATAAAATAAATCTCAGAGCCTGCACACATCTATGGAATTGACCTCTTCTTGGTTGCAAAGCTGTGATTTGACAATGGCTGAGGGGATTAGCGAACGCTTAATTAGAGCACAGCACATCTGGTGAGATCTGAGGCTAGATGCTAAAAAAGCTCAGTGTTTGTAAGCACTCTCCCCTCTATCACTTCCTCTTATCCACCTCTATGCTACTCTGCCCCAGCTTCACTTCCAACCACCCAGCCCTCTGCACTCCCACCCCCCCACCCCCCCCACCCCTTTCCTCTCTTTCCTCCTGCAGTCAGCTGGCATGGAGAAGAAGGGCTCTTTGACTCATGTGGAGGGGGGAAATGATGAGGGTTGGGGGTCCCGGTGCTCTTGGAGTCTGATAGTCTGGCTGGTCTGTGCAGGCTTTTCCTCCAGGGTTTTGAGCAGTCTGAGAGATTTCTGACGGCACATCTCCACCATGTGGACTGCTGACAAGGCAGCTGCTGAAGCTGGCTGGAGAACCACTGCTAAGACATGTATGTATCTGACTCAAACAACACATGACACTTATATTCTTCTGCTGTTACTACTCAGATAAAGATAGAGGATATGACTGTATCCCATGAGGCAACAGAAATTTGTCAAGCATGACAGATTTTGCCGTGCAGTTTCTGCTGTGATGGGTATCCCTTTCAATCAGTGTGCAGGACATCATTTTGACTTTCATATTGAAAACGTATTGAATCACCATGTCTATATTGATATTAACATAATTAAGCATTATAAATAATAATAATAAAGCTACATTTTGTGACACAGTAAGTTCAAATAGCAGTGATAACAACAGCAATCACATAAGAAGTGCTTGTAAAAGTCCACTCCCTCTGCTTTTGTTCTAATTCCTGTTAACGGTCCCTAAACCCCAGAATTAAAACTCAGCTTTGAACGATGTGGAGTTTAGAAACATCGACTCTAGTTTAGGAGGAAATGGGAGGATTTGAGTACGCTGTTACGGTCAGTGCTAAGACAAAATCTATCGACGGTCCCTTTCAGATAGAGTTCCTCTCATGGCCGGAGGTTGAAGAGAATAAGTTACAGAGAGACCCCCTAACCCCTGAGGACATCTGATATTCAGTGTTTCCATAAGACATTATGTTAATCTTAATTCTTTTAATGTGTCAGTCAGCCAATCACACCCAGTTTTGACTGCTGATGCTTTCCCCGACCACACTTTGCCCCTTTGAGCACAGTTTCTGAGTCCAGTTCCTGATAAAGACGATGAGTGGGAGTGAAATATCTGCCTTCAAATGTCCCATCAGTGGCCTGAAAGTGAAGGAGCACAGTGAGGCACAGAACCGAGGCAGCGATCTGCAGCACCATCTTGTGCTGTCGAAGTCAAGTCCATGTTTTGCTAAAGTACACTGGCAGTGTCACTGCAGCCCAAGCAACAGCAGTTATGTAGCCGTGACATCATGTATTTTAATGGATGTCAGTATGCAAAAAGAAGCTCTAGTAGCTTTTGACTTGATGAAACTGCACTCACCTGTTCTCCTGTGGAAGAATCTGAGGCACATCATCTTAGCATAAATACTGTGAATCTGAACTTGGCCTCACAATCTCACATATCACACAAAAAGCAAGTATCTGTATCACATCAGGCAATACTTGACACATTAAGCATTGCAGTGCATCACAATACTGAAGTACTATACGGCTGGACAGAATAGCTCACTATGACAGATAGAGGACATCACTCCAGACACTCACAGTTCATTCAGGACATTTACCAGCAGCGCTTCCACCCCTCCTGCCCTCGAGTAGCTGAAAACCCCCACGCTGACACCTAATCCAGAGCTCGCTACCATAACATTTTCACAAGGGTCGCGAGCCGCCCAATAACAGCGCCACATGAATTGGTGAACTGCTTCTTTATAAGAGGTATGACACACACAATTAGTGTTCATTGGTGGTAGCTTGCTGCCACTTTTTTTCTGTGTATTTTTACAAGAGTTGAATATAATCCTTAGATAGCGTGTATCTTTAAGAGGAGACTGTGTGTGTGTGTGTGTGTGTGTGTGTGTGTGTGTGTGTGTGTGTGTGTGTGTGTGTGTGTGTGTGTGTGTTTTTATGTTCTCCCATCCTGAGGAGGTGAGTGTGTGTTTGCAGACTGCAGCTCTGTAACTTTACGTTATGGATTTAATTGCAACTAAGTGTAAATGTGTAAGTGTTTGAGCGTAATTGCTCTTGTGTAGTTCCCCATAGTTTGATGCTATTAATTATTTTGTTAGTTTCTCTATTTATCTGTACTTATTTCTGCATTTGTGCTGCAGTAATACCCAATTTTTTTCTGTCTTGGAATCAAAAAAGGATTATCATAAATATTGGAGGATATCAAAATAGAATGATGTTTCATTATTCAGGTAACATTTATTTCTCAGTATATAACTTTTAGGATTAAAATAAATATTTCTGACACGTCAACTCAGACGTCCTCTCTCTGTCTAGCAGTAAAACTAATGACAAAATTGGAACAATCTGCTTTTTGAATGGCCACTTTTATTCCTCAAATGTAGCGATCTGCAGCCTAATTTGTCCTGTGGGACGCCACACGCTCCCCATAAAGCCACATTAGCGCTGCAGTAGCAGGGATAATGAATGCGATTCAGACAAGGTGCCCGGCAGCAGCTCCGCCCCCTCAGGACACAAGGCTGAGGCAGCTCGCCAAGGAACTGGGGGACGGCACGCACACACATTTTACTGCTTTGAACATCAAGGTCACGATAATTAATCACCCTAGAATAATCATTTTCATCTATTTTATTGCACTTAAATGTAAATTCTGTCTGTCATTACTTTAATTGATTATGACATCATTTATTGCTTTTCTGTCCATTTAAACACAAAATTGATTTCAATGATGTTAGAAGCTTTAATTGGCTCTTAAATGAATGTTGTAATTGCAGACAAAGATTAAAGCTGCACAAATTCTGGTTATATGCAACAGTCAATCTATTTCATCGTCCTAAATCAATAGTTAAAGTTGCTCTGTGGAGTTTTCTTGTAAGCAACTGCACTGCAACAACCAGCATACTGTATGCAGCGCTGCAACGATTTTCTTGACCTTGAACTTCTCTTTGGCTGTCAGTGTGGTGCAGAGCGCCAGGTGCACAGGTGAGAGGTGCAAACGGCAGGAAAGTTCACTCAAATGAGGCGACCCGAAGTGAGTTGTTCGTTTTTTGGTGGGATGATGTGTCTTTTTAGCTGAGAGTAGAGGTCTCAGAACTACAACCCCAATCTGCTGCCACTTTGGTGAGTTTGTCCACAGAAGTAAACCAGATCTCAGAGTAAAATGTGCAGCAGTAACAAAATGATTCTGGACAGGTATGTTGATAGATCGGCAGCCTCTGACTGGAGAGGTTCTGCGTCAGACTGCAGCACCATCATGCCTGATTGTCCACTGTGTTTACTGAATCACGTGCAAATGACACACACACGCACACACGCACACACACGCACCTCTCACCTCTACACATATCTCATGTGATGTGTTGAGCTGCTGTTGTCAAGCACCACTGTGATTTGTTCAGCTTTTTCAGCGCAATGGGACAGTGATGTGATTGGCTGATAGAATATTTATTAGTTACCGCACCCTCCCATCTATATTCACCTTCACGGAGCCCGTTTACTCTGCTTGGAGCACAACCTACCGCTTAGCAGAGCAGTTGTGTTAATTATTATTAAAGCAGAATCCTCTGTGTTTATCACTAAAGCACAATGTGTTAACAGCTGAAGCCTTACAAAAGCATTTTCTTTCTCGTAAATCATTTGCAAGTACATTTCTTTTCAATATTTTAAGACTTTTTTACACCAATGTTTACATCAGCTAGCAGTTCTCTTCTTCTCTGCCTTCTTCTGGTGTATTGCTATCTTTTTTGGTGATTACTGCCACCAGTGTTCAATGGGTGAAATTGGAGTCCACCAGCAGGAGTGTGTGTGGTGCAAACTAGGTGCTTGTGCACATTTCACATGGGAAGCTTTGGTGGGCTGTATGTAGCCCGCAGGCCACCAGTTGACAATGGCTTCTTTAAAGCATTCCATCTTTATTTATTGATATTTTAATCAAATTTGTGAGCTGGATATGGAGAATTTTACAAATTCAATACTCTTAAAGCCAATTTCTTGTTGCAGTGCAGTGGACTATAAGAGATGAAGAGGTCAGAAGTTCATATGATCTGAAACACCGACAGTAGCACTCTGGTTTGGATGTTAGGGAGTGTGTTCATTAACATGCTGCTTCATGAGAGCAGAAAAGACCTTTCACTCAAGCTTACCCTCCATCCCTCAGCACCTCTGGTCTGTACATCACTCAGCATCCAGAGCTATCCTGAACAGCCCAATAATACTGTCAGTATCAGTACACACACACACACACACACACACACACACAACCAATTACATGTTCTTGACAGACAGAGGTTTATATGGTCTCGATTATGAATTAGTTCTTGCATGTGCACACACACGCACACGCCATCTGTGCTCACAGTGAGGGAACGTCCATCCACACCCCAGCGTGTGCCAGTTAGTTGTGTTGTAAAGATTTATATGACAAGGTGGCAGACAGACAGTGGAAGGGCTGCGATCCTGCGTCCCACCGCTGATCTTGACAGTGTTATTGCTCTGGCTGTGCACATGCCTGTGAGTGTGTGTGTGCACGTGCAAAGTTGGGTCCACATTCAGCCACATGCAACTAGATTATGGAAAAATATTCAGAACTGAGGTTATGGGGTATTTTTTAGTAGTAGTAGTCTTTGTCTCACTGTGTAAACTACTGCTGTTTACATAGTTGATACTCTTGACCTGAATACTTACACAATATATGCATACACTCACACACACACACACACACACACACACACACACACACACACACACACACACACACACACACACACTCATTGTTCCACTCTGTCTGTTGCCTTATCTGACTCTTTCTTACAGAAGCACTCCCCTCATCCCTCTGATGAGTGTTTGAGGCTGTTACCGTTGGCCCGGCTCTTCCCACACACATAAAAACACAAAGTGCTCGGTGGTTGGAGAGCAGCAGCTCTGATTATCTCTCCTGCAGGCGGTGCAGGCTTGGCTGCGAGCTTCTCTCCATCCATCTTCACTTCCATCCCTCTTTATTTTCAACTGGGGTGGCTTGCTGCCCGGGAGCGGCTTGCTTCGTGTCCAGTATAGTGGTAGAATGGATGCAAGCTGTTCATTTTTGCAGATGAATTCACATTTACCTGCGTGCACACCGCACACTCCAAACACAACCTAGTAACATCCTGGCAACCACTAGTATACACATAGTAACACCCTGGCAACCGCTAAATATCACCCAGTAAAACACTATGAAATGCCAGGATCAACAGTGATTAATTGTGGGCTTATGTAATTGGGGAAGTCACATGTGCCTTACTAAATCAGACAGACACATGAACCTGTTTCTCTAGCTGTTAGCAGGTTACCAGTCACTCACATCCCAGTACACTGATCTGTATATAGCACCTTACTCAAAAACCTGGCTATCTTTGTTAAGAGTCAAACTACAGTGGACATTCTGGGATGTCCTCACACCCTAAGCATCAGTCCTCAGACATGATACAAAATTGTGTCCACCCTTTGTCCAAAAGACTCAGGAAACACACAACCAAGCCAAAGTTTTCTCCATCATCTCCGGTAATTTGAGCTTGTTTAAACTGGAAAACTGCTGTAGTGTGATTACTCAAGTAAGACCATGGACAGCATGAATCTCTACTGGGGAGTACTTCAGCAGTTGCCATGGACTAAATGCGCTGTGGAGTTGCTGAACTAATATGCAAACTTAGAAATTCTGATTTAAAAAAAATAATTCATTGAGTTAGCTGTAACGCCTGAACACTGTGTAAAGACGGAGAGTGCATGACAAGTAGCTAGCAAGTGAGCAGAGGTCTATACAGTTAGCTAAAATGATGCATAAACTGCTTTAAATGGCTAAAAGTAATGAATAATCTGTTGAAACAGTTAGCTAAAAGCAATGGTTAAGTAGTTGAAATAGTTGGATAAATCTAACGGATGCATGGTTGAAATTGTTAAATGTCCAGCTGCCACTCAATGAACGCATTTGGACTTTTTTTAATTTTTCATTTTGCAGAATTCAGTGCAAAATACTAACAACTCAGCGCAGTAGTGCTCCTATCAGCAGTGACCTTTAAATTCCCATACTGGCTGAACATTCGTGTCTGCTGGTTTCTTGTGCATGTGTGTGTTTACAGTGTGTCAACGCCTGGCACATTTGAATTGGCAGAGAGCTCGCCCTTAATGGAAATCTCACCAAGTGACAAACCTTTCAGCTACTTGTGAAGTGACATGTTGCATTAAAAGAAGGAGAGATGAACTGATCATAAAGTGAACAAACACACGCACAGACATCACTTCATAACAGGTTCTGGTGCAGTGGTAATGACTGCTAATGTTTTTCTGTCAAGTAGGAGCTAAGCCTGTGAAAGCAACATGAAAGGCGACTGCTCTGGGTCTTTCTGCAGCCCCGCTGCAGGCAGATGCCAGGATCGAGCCACAGGCTGAGTCTGGCTGGCACAGTAACCCCACTCTGTGGTGGTGCTCTGCACAGGTCTGCAGACTGTCTATCTGACTTCACCTCTGTTCTGTACCAAACCACAATGTGAAAAGCAACAACTCTCCAGCTTCTAACAGGCTTCTCCTAATGTGATTTTACAAGTGTACATGTTTTATATTTTCAGTACAGACAAGACACTCCATTCAAAATGAGATATACACCATATGGAAAAAAGGAACACCTACGCTGACACATTGATTGATGGTATAGAATAAAATAAATTATCTTCTTTGGACGAGATACAGAGTTCTAAGTGGGCACAGTCATAACACTTTACAGAGTGGAACCTCTATATTTAGGACATACTGAATGATGAATATAATGGTTTTATTATTATTTTTTTACCCACGATATGGTTGAATAAATGGTTGCATTTTCTGAACAAAATGTGCATGTTCTCTCCACTGAAACCAGCAGCATTGCTGAGTGAATGTGTTGTGTGAAGTTGAAGTATCATTTGAAGTTCAAGCACTGAAAGGAGTCGAAATGTCAGCTGAAGTGTGCGTCATGGATTCAAGTGTAGTCCTAAAATAAAGTTGTGCCAGTTCAGGTGTATAAACTAAAAGATCTTGTCAGCTGAAGTGTAAGAACTGAAAGCAGTTATTGGTGTGTGAGTATATGAACAGACCTGAAAGCAGTTCAAGAGTGAACACTGAAAGGAGACGAAGAGAGGAAACTTGTCAGTTGAAAGTGGTGAAGGCACTTGAAGTGTAATTTGAACACTGACAATTGAAAGTAGTTGAAATGTCACGTGGCCTGAAAACGGTGAAATGAGGTCAGCTACTTAAAGATCGTCCAGCCTGAGATCTTAAAGTAGCTGAACTGCCAGTTTAGAAATAAAAATAATATAACAAATATCAGTTGGATCGTAATATGTGAAAGCAGTTGAAGTATCAGGGAAAGTGTAAGTTAATGAGACAGTGGAACAGCTCAACCAGAAAAAGTTATTGTATGAAGAAGATGAAAAGGGCCAATGACGGGTGGAATATGAGTTCGAACAAAATGGGTAATAAAGTTTTCAAATTTCAAATTTCAGTATGGGCTTTTGTTGATGTTGTTGTTGTTGGTTAATGTTTACACTAATCTTTCATACCTCTGCCCCGGCTGCCCACATGCTTATTTCAGAATGGTGTTCTAATTAGTAGTTATGTAAATTAACAATTACTCATATTAAATGAATGCATTGCCTCAATTTATGTCAAGAGATCCTTCTCTATATATCGGCCTTCAGGTTAGGAGTCAGGTAAGTAATGTGCAGTCTGTTTCATCCAGTGTATTTTAGTTTACGTTTGAGTCCCATGCAGTGCCTGTGTGGCATCGCTCATGCTTGCCCGAAACCATCACAGGCACACACACAAAGTGTCAGCCTTTTTTTACTACCCCATACTGTTTTCCTGCTGTGCTCAACGTCATTTAAAATAACTAATATATCCTATAAAACCCTGCAGCAGTAGCCTGCTCCGGTTTACACAAATAACTAGCTGCAGGCAGACACAATTATACGCTGAGAGACATATGATCTGTCAGAGTGCACGATAAACCGAAGGTAATGACCTCATATTGTGGTATTTCTCTTAAGCACTCTGTGGTAAACAGCTAATGGAGCCGAATTTTGTTTTGGGGAACAAAATAAGTGATGATCTATGGCTTTTAAAAGAGGATTATCAACATTATATGGAACATATATTTCTCTTCCTCCACCCTCTCCTTTAATGCCCCCTCTTTTACCCCTACCACATGCCTTAAAGCATGTAAACATTTTGTTTTTCAGTAACAAAACCAGCGGGGTGATCTGTGCATTTTTAACAGGGCTCAGGTCTGCGTACCTCCAGGGTCCCACTGACAGCTTTACAGGCAGCTGATTGGAAGTGCCATGCCAGCACAACGAGGGCGGCCTGAACCCACACTGGCTGCCACGAAGGGTCACATTTCTGCATTAGTATCATGATACATGAACATGACATGTACGTTTTATCACGTTGAAATAATTTTTTGTCATATGATTTTGTGGACCTTTGCAGCAGTGTGCATGCAAGCCTTGATGTTCCAGTTTGGCCTGAAGTTAGTTATTGAATGGTGTTGGGAAGGGGTTGATATGTGAAATATATAAAACTCACTAAACCCATATCTGACTTTGTAGATTTTATTAAAATGTTGTTATAGTATTAACTTACAACAATGATTTTCCACCAAAACCTGTCAACTTATGTGAATGATAGTCAGTTTCAGTGACTGGCAGTCTTCCATTGATCACCTATGAAGCTTCACAAAGAGCCAGAAAAGGATGAGGTTGAGTTATGGCTCATAGGAAAACAGGGGAAAACAAGAGTGTTAAAGTGACGCTGCAAATTTATACAGGACACACACACACACACCCACGCACACACTGACAAAACATGGAAGCACACATATTGGAAAAATACCCATGACATCACTGTCACTTTACCTACCATTGACATGCTTCTATTTATGCACAGACGGTTGCTGCGTGCCACCGGGACATAAACACACACTTTTACGTACCACACCCTTACACACGCCCTCATACACCCTCACACACACAGTCACTCCACCCCATACACACCCATGCCCCCACCCACGTACCCACCCAACGCCACAAACATAGTCACCGTGTCTTTTCGAGAAGTCTGCCGCCCCTGCTTTCACACAACATACACACACACACACACACCTCTCAACCTGCCCAACAAACACATAGCAACCCAAACACAAGTGTGTATATGTATGCGTGTCTGTGTAGTGGAAACTTTCATTGGTCCAGAGGTGTCACCTTCCAGACTGACGCATTTACCGGAGGTTTCCTACTTGTTGCCGGTCTTTCCCCTCCTCTCCTTTTTTAACACTTTCTCTTTCATTCTTTCTTTCTCTTATTCTCTCTGCTCACACCTCTTTCTTGCAATACTCTTTCCATTTTGCTTCTTTAGATATTGATTGTCAGAAGGACCAACCAAAAGTCGTGATCAGAATATGCCAAGTTCTTGGTTTGTTTGAAATGAATGCAGATGTCAGTTTTGTCCCTGGTCAATGTTTTCCTGTGGTTCTCCATGTTCGCAGTTCAGCCTGGGCTGTTGAGTGACAGAAGGTGATTCACATGTTCTCATAAGTTTTTAACTTTATAATCCATATGTGTTTACTGTCTGCCTGCTTAGGTCATTGGCAAATTTATATTATAAAACAACATTTCCCTACTTTCTCTATTTGCAACTAAAATTGACCTGATGGGTGTGGTTAAAAACCATCCTGCTGCCCATAAATACATTATTACTCACGTAAAATAGTTCTAAAAATAAACCTGAATGGATCAGCCACATTAGATAACAGACCCAATACATTTATTTGACTCTTATATAGTGCAACTATAACTGCATTTGCTAGCGAACAACAGCCATGTGTGGTGATTGCAAGCAGTCATGTCATCACAGTGAGGTTGCCAAGTTTGGTACCTTGGTCGCCATGGTCATTGCTCACCGACTCTATCTGACAGAACCAGACATCACAGAGATGCTGAGTAGAAGTATTGACTGGATGGACAAACACAACATTTCCTTTTCATTTACTTTACAACTTTAGAGAGAGCCAGGCGAGCTGCTTCCGCTGTTTCCAGTCTCTAATGCTAAGCTAGGCTAACTACATCCTTACTCCAACTCCATATTTAACACACAGACATGAGTGTGGTATCAATCTTTTCAGACTCACTCTCAGAAAGAGGGCAAATAAGATAGCTCTGTTACAAAATCCTCTGACACAAAAGTGATTCTAGAAGTTTGAAATACAGCGAATTTAAAATGAACACAACAAGTAGCTCGACTGTATGAACATGATGTCCACAATGGCAAATCAACAGAAAACTTCCATTCCTGAAGAAAGAAAGATCTGTCACAGAACAACCCAGGTGACTTCTGGGAAATGTGTTGATGATTGACCCACACTGGTTTCTGTAGGAATCAAACTCATGACCCTACATAGTGTAGATGAACAGCTAATCCACAGCTAATCTTGCTGTCTGACTTCTTTTCTCTCTCTCTCTCTCTCTCTCTCTCTCTCTCTCTCTCTCTCTCTCTCTCTCTCTCTACCTGGACCAGTTTTATTGGCGCCCTGGTTTTGGCCCAACTGCTGTGCATATTTTAAAACGTGGTCAGTGGAGTTCACAATAAAGTAGGAACATGTGTACAGACAAACACCCCACACTCGCTGCTTCTGTTGCTACAAACTCACACCGTCTAATTAAATTCGAAATGTCAAGTTCAGTTAATGTCAAAAAGGTTTACGGCGCAGTTAATGTTCTCGACGCTTCGAAATATCACAGAGAAATGTGTTTTGGTTTAACTGGATTTCAGCGACAACAAAATGACTGGTTGAAGGAAATCCATTACTTTAACATTTCTGTCTTTCTTTAATTTAGCATGTCTTGTCCTCCCATCCACCTCTCCTCCCTACCTCTGTTCTTCCTCTTCTTCCTCCTTTTAAACTGTTGCCACTCCGTCTCTGCTCCTTCCACTTCCCTCATTCCTCTTATCCATGTCCTCCCTCTTTCCTCCCCCCCTTCCCCCTCTTAAAGTCATTTTCTTCATGCCTCCCCAATCAGCCTCAGGTCTGGTTTAGTGCTGAAATCAACCCTGTGATTTAGAGTGACACTGTTAATCAGGCCTCAGTTAAACTTGGACATGGAGTGTGCGTTGTACTGTATGTGAATGTGGTGTGTGTTTCTGTGTGTGTATTCAGAGAGGAAAATAACTCTTTTGACCGCTGGCCAACATGGCTGCTGCCACTGTCACTCTTTTATCAGCCAATTAGATATTTAGTATAAAAACCTCCAATGGTGGTTGGTTTCCTGCCAAAGTGGCTCATGTTGTGTAACATACCAATCACAAATAAAATGTTTGTGCATCTGGCAGTAATTTCCTGCGATGTCTACATGCATGAGTGTGTGTGTGGCTACAAGTGTGCACTTAATTTGTGTGTGTTTATTTCACATATATATTTTTTGGTCTGACCTTCATTTCATTTGAACATGGCTTGAAAATGGCTAACATGCAATGAAAATGACACATATTTAATAAGAGCTCAGTACAAGCAAGCTGACAGTAATCATGCAACATGTCTTCGTGCACTGGTTCACTACTGGGGTAAAGGTAAGCTTTCCACCACAAGTCAGACAGAAGCCCTAACTCCCCCAGCTTTAAAAATAATCAGCCAAGGCCTGAGCACTGTCTTACAAAAATAAAAATACAAAAAAAGGAGCGGTTTGGCTTTGACCCAGCTAGACCCAAGGGCTGAGCTGTAAGACACAAGTGCTGTAAATGTTCAGCACCTGATCATTTGTGTGTTTTGGACTTCCACATCCCTCCCCATTGTTATGGCAGGAGGATGGAGGGAGGGATGGAGAGCTGGAGAGGTGGGGTGGGGGGGAGCCCACCAGAGTCGTCGCTCGTAACCCCAGGGCAGGCGGATGCATGACGTGATTGACAAGGCTGATTCTCCTCCAGTATATAGCTGCAGATTTTTTAAAACGCTGGTCACAAGTTGACATTTATTTAGACAAGGCTCCTTCTGGGCAGCGGATAAGCCACAGAAACCAAAAGATGTCTGTCGGAGACAAGTATTAAATGCTGTGTGTGTGTTTGGTCTGACTTTTAATGAGTATTAAAAGCTAGTTGTGCTACACTCACCTACATACCTGCCAAGCTATGTAGCACCTTTTTGAGAGAGTGTAAGGGACAGTATAAAAATTGTGGAGGGAGGGTAGAGAGGTCAGATATGATGGAGGCTAATAAGATCAGTTTGTCAGGTTTGAGAAACAGAATAGCTGTTCATCCTTATTAGTGATTGAACATTGTATCTGCATATAACGCATTGCTTAAATTAAAGTAAGATATGTTGATTTTTTTTTTTTTTTTTTTTGAAGATGCAAACAGCCCTTATAACAAGAGGGACTATCTTTATTTTCCAAGTAACAAAATAAGTGCAGCAAAAGAGGGAAATTCCATTCATTTTTCTTCCTTGTACCTGCATCATCCACAATACATCTCAGGTTTGAGATTTGGGTGTGTTATGCTAGTTCCTGCTAATGCTAGCCTCAAGCAAAGGAGTGGGCAACAGAGGACTGGTAAACTTAATAACTTAGCTCTCACACTCTGAGCTTGTTTTCATTTTCAAACTTGTAGTCTTCAGCCCCAAGTGACATTATCTCGTCACATCACCTGAGGTTAGTCCAGCAGATTTCGCACAGCTCCCTCTGGAGTTCTCGAAATCTGCCATTTAAAGTGACAGTGACAGCTCGCTTGAAAATTCTGTAAACTAGCAATTGATGCTTCCACTGATATTTTGTGATCTGGGTGATATGTGAAAAAAAATATTACATTAAGGTTTAAACCAGTGTGATGCTGCAATGCTAACCGAGGCCCATGATCAAGTCTAAGGCCAGCAAGCCACCTCTCCCTGCGTGTTGCATTAGATGTGAATATGTGACCTGAATATCCCTGGATGAATGTGATTAACTCATTGCAAGGTCACAGTTTCAGCTCACTGGGACCCAGCAAATTCTGGGTCAAGCTGTGTTCAACATCTTCACTTTAAAAGTTGTATATATACAGTTTGTGGCAGTTTTTCTCTGGACTAGATCTTAAAAAATGAACCATTAGGTTCAATGCCTCCTCCCCACCCTAGTCATTTTTGTACAGTCCCTAAGAAGAGCGAAGCAGCATCAAGAGATGGCCAGGAGAGATTAGGAAGCACTGAATATCAACTTATGCTTCTGGTTTTGGTCTGGGTGTGATGATGTGTGTGTTTGTGTGTGCCTTGGACACAGATGAAAAGTAAACTAAGATGTAATAAGCTAGCTGCAAGAGAGTCTTTAAGTCTTTGGTAGAAATCCGGGCTCTTGTTTCAAAGTGCAAAATCTGCTGTAAGCCCCCCAGACGCAGACTAAACACAGCATCGGCCCTATTGTTGTTCTGCACTGTTACAGCCCTCCCTGGAGATTTAGCAGGAGCCATAACCCTCCGCTGCCGCGACAGGCAGCCAATAGCCACGCTGCTTGCTAATGACCCAGCCACCGAGGTCACACCACAGCCTGATCATGAGCATTTATACAGCACTAGATTGGAAAATGATGGGATTTGAGGTTGTTTTTTTTGACAGTTTTCAGGTATGTCGGTGAAACAAATCTTGACTAGTTTCAATTGTTTCCCAGCATAAAAAAAAGGCAGGAATATGGCATGGTTTCCTTTTATGGCAGAGCTGCTGTTGGTGATAATGGATTCAACATGTTCACCATTTCTAACCATTGTATTTTAAGACATGGACAAAGTGTTTCACATGTCGATTTTTTTTCCAGTTAATACATGACTAGTCACTCCATCTTCAATTCCTTTTTCATCAGTTTCCGTCACGTGCCGTTCTGTGGTTTGAAGACCATGTATACACAAAGTAGCCTTTACGGGAAGGAAAATGAGAGAGTTTACTGGAAGAGGAGGCCCATTACAAAAAGCACGGAGCTGGATCAGTGGATAGGTTGAAGGTCAAACAAACCCTACACATTTGTTCCGTCCGTTGCGGTGGACGTATGGGCTGGTTGCACATGCATTTAGACTTGTATGCACTTGTATGTACTTGGTGTGTGTGTGTGTGTGTGTGTGTGTGTGTGTGTGTGTGTGTGTGTGTGTGTGTGTGTGTGTGCGTGTGTGTGAGAGAGAGAGAGAGAGAGAGAGAGAGAGAGAGAGACTGTCGACTCTACCTGGGTCTGGGTTTCATCACCATCTTTCACTGGCGTCTTTGAATCATGTAATCTACCATGTTAATGTAGTGATTACCTGTCATTATCCAGAGGTCCGGTTTCAGTGACACCATTCAATCCAGCATCCAATCTGGGTGTTTACAACGTGTCAGCACTGACTTCTCTTTTCCGTGCACCTTGTCTGGGATGAAAATAAACACATTCAAGTCGTAGAAGCAGATAGTGAACATGATATGGCTATAATTTTGGAGTGACTGGTCAGAAATGGAGAGTTCTCGGTTGGTTTTTTACAATGCTACTGTGTCAACCAGCCTCAGACAGGGGGAGTCATTAGTACACTTCTAAATGTGTGGGCACATGCTTGTACTTTATGTTCTTGTGTGACAAACCAGCCTATTAAACCTCATTATATTTACAGTGAACTTCAGATGACATGGAGGTAATAGCCCTTAATGATTCCACAGAAGCCAAGTAGGCTACTGTTACATTACATACCTTAAAGCTGCACTAATCAATGTTTTGATACTAACAGTGGGTAAGATGAAAGCGCCCACTTGTAGTAACAAACCCAAATCTTTAGGCTCATGTTTTTATGACAGCCCACAACTTTAAACTACCTGTAAATTACCTGCCCAGCACCCATCAACAGGCTCAAATTTAGCAGCTAGCTGGTGACAGTAGTTGAGCATTTAGCAGTTAGAGTCGGCTGCTGGCCTTTAAAGGACAGGTTTCTGGAAACTGCTAAACCATGATGTAGTGGTGCAAGTAGAAAATAGTAATTATGTCAGTAAATCATTCAGTGTCAGTAACATCTCATTAGCTAAAGTTAGCCACCATGAGCTAATAGTGACAGAAAACCAAAACTTAAATGCAGACAGGTTGCTTTTTATTATCAATAAACTCAACCTTTAATTTGCAAGAGAACATTTATGTCTTTCTTTTCTCAACAACTTCAGAAAGCCTACAGGAACAGACTGTATGTCTGTTTGTAGCCATGCTAACAATTAGCTCAGTCAGTTTCCAGCCGCCACTTTCATCTGGACTGAAATATCTCAACAAATATGAAGTGTGGTTAGGATGAATCTTAATCCAAGGTTTACTTTAATCCTAATCTTTTGCTTTATCATTTCCTCCTTTGCTTTAATGTCAGTCAAATATGGGTTTTTTGTTTTACATGCTATAATTCTTCAGGTCTTAATTGAGGGACAAATATTAGTCCCACTATCTGCTTGTCTGCCCGTTTTTGTTATTCTGAATTTATTACAAATCATGACACATTTAAAATAATAGTTTCAAACTCAGTCATCGAAATAATGTTAAACAAAATCCACTAAAAAAGGATCATTTCATTCCTGCAGGTTAGGAATGGAAAGGTCATTTTGAGTGTGCAGAGTGATAAAATTTGCGTCCAGATTAATTAAACACGTTACAGGACAAACCCATAATTGAGCCATTTTCAGCTGCAGTGTGAACGCAGCCTTTATTGGAAACAGTGTAGATCTTAAATGACCTGCTCAGGTTTCTGCCTACGCAGCGGGTGGTCGTTTGTCTGGATCCTCTTTAATACAGCGCTTTATCCTGCCAGATTATGTTCCATATGTGCGCGTGCACTGAAATGAACAAACTTACACTTAGTCTAAAGCACACATACGCACTTCATCCCCCTGCTTTAGTCACCTTGTGAGTGAGTTATCGCACAAAAACATCAATGGGGAAATCTTGACGTCTGCCACAAAATGAACACCAGCCTCCAGCGGCATGAAACACAATTCCCAGCATGCTGTAAGGATAAGAGGGAAAGGAAGGCTGGGATTATAATGAGAGATGGTCTTCAGACGAGATCACGATGCTGTGTTGACACAGAGTTTATGATTAACGGGCACTTGTTTAACCCACGGGTTTAGAAAGAACATATTTTAATGAATTATGCAAAAACTGTGCACATAATGAGAAACCTTTGAATTACCAGCGATTTGGAAGAACCTGAATTGCCCAGAGGAATACAACAATACACACAGTGATATTTCTTCTGCATGTGCAATTACACATAGTTTTCTTTGGATTTATGGAAAGAGAAAAAAAAGTGGATATTCTTTCTGCAGTAAAATTCCTTTTTCATGTTTGCCCTGGTATATATAGATGTACATGCATGTGCCCTCAGTTTTATGTCCGTTTAATTCCAAACCCCTCAAGACTTGGATTTCCACCTCATATAACGTCCTTCACTAACAGGAAGTTTTAGCCTCAGTCTCCACTGGCCACTTCTTTCTGTTGGCTTGTTTGAGGCACTGGAGGTGCCGGTCGCTGCTGCTGTTGCCAAGCAACTATTGAAAACCAAGTGTGTGTGTGTGTGTGTGTGTGTGTGTGTGTGTGTGTGTGTGTGTGTGTGTGTATATGAAACATAAAAGTGTTTTTAACGTCTCGCACTTGGCAGGAACTACCTGTAACAGAACACTATTTCCATTAAAAAATAATGAGGCAAAATGAGACCAGGGCTACAAAAACAAGGACAGGAATCAGCCTGAGAGGCTCAGTACGTTTCAGAATTAGTGACTTCCCAGGTACAACAAATACAGAAGACGTTAAAGGGTAAACTCAGGTGGGAGCCATTTCCAACTTTCATCATACTTCAGATGGGGACAGTACACCCAGGAGTGGGCTCAGACAGCAGTCACATTACCTGTCATGCCAATTTAGCAGTATATTTTTTCACTGGTTCGCAACAACTTAACTGATTTCAATTACTTTCAGTTCTAAAGTTGTGTTCAGACCAACTTTTGCCCTGCGTGACAACAGTGGCGTTGCTAGGGTCTCTTGGGGCTCCAAGCAAGAAATCCCTGGGGCCCCCACCCCACCCGTGCACGCCGCAAAAATTTGGTATTTGCACACATAAATGCACAATTTCCGGGACATTTGAGATGAATACTGAAAAAATAGATTAGTGGTTCTCAAAGTGAGGTCCAGGGACCAACAGAGGTCCCTGAAAGCCCAATCCTATCAATAATCGTTGTTGTAAATAAGTGGCCAGGGCCCTCCTAGTGGCTGGAGGCTCCAAGCAACTGCCATGCTTGCCTGTCCTCAATCCCAACCCCTGCGTGACAAAGCACATCCCCCCTCTTTCATTTGAATGACATGGTGCACAGGAGTTACTTAGGCGTTGTGCAGTGGTTGTGCCGACCCAAGAGGCTCCAGGAAAAAAACTCTGGGTCATGCAGCAAAAATCTGGCAACACAGCATCTGTCAAGACTTTCTTTGTAATGTGAATGCTTTATTTCTAGAGTTGACCATACAACTATTTTGACAAAAGATAAAATAGTTGCCACCCTGATAACTTTCCAGAGTTTTTCTTTTTACAGTATTATAGCTGTGCTGTTTGAAAGCAGGTCTGAATACCCATTTGCACTTCAGCTGACATCTCAACTCCTTTCAGTGCTTACAATTCTAGTGACACGTCAAAACCTTTCAGTGCTTCACTGAAATTTTAGAGCTAAGAGTGTTTTCAGACTGCAGGCAAATCTGACTTGCTTCTCATGCACTTCCATCATTCTGGATTTGATGTCGTCATTTTGTGTTGTATTGCGAGAAAGAGAATTTTTTATTTTTTTTTTTTAAAGGGATCTTTTTATTGCCATTACATTTTCTGCCCCTGGACAATATCTCCTCAGAATCTCACTGAGTGTTCAAGGAGTCCATTTATTCTCCTGAAACTTACACCACCACAAGCCTCTGAGCAAAAATCAATTACTGCGTGTGATTGGAAGAAGAAATTAAAAGAATAAATCAGACATTTACAGTGGCAGTCACTGTACAACAAAACATTTATTTATTCACATATTGGTATAGCATTAGCATCAGCACAAGTTACATTCTGGTTTCTTTTATGCTTTCAAGAGCAGGAAAATAAAATTGTCTTCATGTTGATTTCAAGGACATCATGCTGAGAAATATAAAGGCTTTGCACAAGGCGGATACGTGGCATTTACTGAATGTTTCATTTCAGATCAAGGACTGCAGTAGTCAGTGAAAACATGACCTCCTTGGCAAAGGCGATTGTCCTTTTGTACCATTTTTGAGATTAATATAATTACTGAACTTCATCACCTCATGGGATTCCATTTATTAACTTCCTCTTGAAACATAAGCTACCTTGGTTGAGGGCAAGAGATTAAAAGGATAAATCAAGTGATGCACTGTATAGTGGCAAGGTGGTGGTCTTCGAAAATTCTAGTAGGAAGGCATTTATAAGACAAAGAGGAGGAAGCGATAGAATCGTCGATAGAGGATATGTGGCAGACTGAGAAGAGGAAAAAGCCCTGCTCTGTTTGGTTGTCTGACTGAAGTCTTAGCTCATTAAGTATTATTAGCTTTGGCTGTGGTGTGACCTTATCCCAGCACTACCTCCGGCTCGGTTGGTGTGTTCCAGCGAACACAGTTGGCAGTGTTTGACGGTCCTTCTCAACACTCAAACTCTACGCAGAAACGCCAGAAGAATCAAATTCAAAACCTTGTCGCTGCAATGTGACACCATTAACCACCGTTACTAACCGCCCAGGCTGAAGACATTGATAAAATATATCAGTGAAACATTGGAAATCTATAATTATACACTCACAATAGGGACAACAGTGAGGATTTCCAAAAGAGGCCACTGTCCCTGCTCTACAGACCTGTGTCCATGCTTCCTGCTGTCTGAACACAAACATGCATAAAGGCATGCTAACATGCACACACATATAACATCTGCTTCTCATTTTGGTTTTAAGCTGGATGCTCAACTTAAAAGAGGGAAGAGAACCTGATAGACTGGACACACTGCTTTTCAGATGAACAGATAGGAGCCCAGAGCTGACATGATGGGATCTCAGGCTCCAAACACCCTCACTGCCAGTTTCAATGCGCTCAGGCCAAAAAGAAATCCAAAGCAGTAACACTGAGACCAATAGTGTGGTGTGGTTCCCAGTGGCAAAGCTCCTTTTCAGCTCATTTTACAGACATTTTAGTGTTGATTTTGAGTCATTCATAAGGCCCATTTCAAGTCAATTTGATCATTAAATTCTTAAATGATTGATTTATCACGTAACATTACTTACATGTGCATTCAGCCATGTGGATATAACCCAACAATTACAAGAACCATGCAAGTGCATCAAACTGCATAAAAGAGCTCTGCTGTATTGCTTCCAGTACGACTTTTAAAAGACTCAGAGAATAAAAGAAAAGAGTGTATTTCTTTATTTCACAGGCCACAGTGCAGCCTAAGCAGGTGAGTTTTAAGGAAGACATGTGTAGTTTTTGTATAGTTTCTGCTGTCCTGATGTCACTGGGGAGCTCTTTCCACCTTTGTGGAGCTGAGACAGCCAACAGTCTGGATTTTGTTGAGAGGTAGCTGGGCTGCCCTCGCAGTGAGGGAGTAGCATGCCAGCAGCAGAGCATAGTGGACATGCTGGGGTGTATGATTTGACCATGTCCTGGATGTAGGATGGGCCTGAGCCGTTTGCAGCATGGTGCAGCAGTCAGATTCCTGCAACCACTGGTAGCCAATGCAGGGTGTGGAGGAGCCAGCCAGGTCTTATAACAAGAAGATAAAAACGATGACCTCTGACCCCATACTTCCCACAAGGTCTCAAAATAATTAAGTCAATATGGTCTCTGTAAAACAGCACTTCATCATTTTAAGACTGGTGGCACCATATCACATCATAGAATAATATTAACATAAAGAAACTGTTTGCAGAATGCTCAGATTGATGCCAATCTATGAAAGGCCTGATTCAAGCCTCATGTCAGCAGTCGTCTATACTCTTAAATGTGCTGTTAAGCAAGTTGACCTCTGATCTGTTTGTGTGGGAAGGCAGCAGAAAAGGCTCTCCTTACAGGGAACCACAGAGTTCAGACTAATCAGATGAAGATGAGGTGTTGAAATGAAGCCTTTCTCATTTTCTGAGCATGACTGCGCATCTTTGGGACGACATCCTACTTAACCGGGGTGTGAGAGTGTCTTCTTTGTCCACGTGTGCAGGAACATATATATTTTTCAGTTTCCATGATCATATGTATTATTGTTATTACTGCAATCTGAATGTCCCTCAGCTCTCCTGCTTGACTCTAACCAGAGCTCACAGCAGAGGTGCACAACTAAACAGAGGAGAGAGAGAACTTTCTCCAGTTTGTTGTTAATGTGTTTGATTTATTTACATGAGAGTGCAATTAAGGATCCGACCGTGTTTGTTAGCCTTTTTTCATACCAGCTCAAGGAGGCGCTCAGTTAACGCCCTGGCTCAGATCTTTCAATGCTGGACTAACACTTTAATGTACACTGTTGGCGGGAGTCCGGTCACATTTACACCCCGACATTTGGCTACAGAAGCTACTGTGTGCCCGTTTGAGTATGTGTGTGTTTACACTCACACATATTCACATATTACAGAGGTGCCAAGCAGTAATTGCTTCTTATATCCTTTCCGATTTTATCTGTGTAGCATTTTAGTCAGATTTAGCAGCTGTATTGTAGTCTTCAGTTCTATCTACATATCAGTCTGTGGTGTGCATGCACGTGTGTGCCTAATAATGTGCATGTGCGGCGTGCGTTTTATGTGGAGTGGATCAGTTACACAGTCAGCTGGATTTGCTATTAGACTGCATGTAAATATGTGACCCCACTGTCTCCAACCTGTTTTCACATCCAACAGTCTCAGAGCTCCACTTGCATCTGTGAGAGTAGGAGTGTGTTAGTGCTGTATGGTTGTGTGAGTGTAAGGGACTGCTCAGTTAAAATGTGCATATTTGAAATTGAGAGGGCGACACAGGCCGTGTATCTTTGGAGAAAAGGACCGCATCCCTTGAGTGAGGTTAAATAAAGCCAGACGCTTCTTTAAGAACTGCTTTAGGAAAATTGAGTTGGCCACCGCTGGCTGCTCAGATATGCTGGATTGAGTTGAACTGTTTTTATATCAGAGCAGTTGCACACACAGCGTTTGCTTAGGGAGCATCATCTAGTCATGATCTATTGCCGTGGCTTCACCAGGACGAATCAGGCGGATATCAGACAGAGGGCGGCTAACCTCGGCACATACCTGGCTTTGATCCCCGACTCGTGGAGAAGACGCAGAGGTGCAGCAATGGGATTGGACTGCATAAATCGTCAGTTATTTACTACCTGATCCGACCTTTCCCGGCCGTAAAGCACAGAGCGAAATGTTCATAAAGTCATCAAATGCGTTTATTTTCGGAGGAATCCAAGAATGAGACGCTGGCAACTACGAGTCCTTCGAGATTCACTTGTACTCTTTGTTCCAGTTTGTTTCCCCAGATGACAAATGAATTTTTAAAGATTCATGACCTGTCTCTTGACATGAAACGCATTCTCAGCTACTTATGTAGTCACTCTGACCTTATTTTCCAAGTCTGACTTTTCCAAGACAAACGAAAACTAAAATTCATCTTGGGAAGAAATATACGTGTTTGTTTTGACTTGTATGCTTATTAGATAATATTATAATATTATAGAAGTGAAGTGGGTTTGGTGGGATCTGTGCCCCATTCCTCCTCCTCTCTTCAGCTTTCCAGGTAAAATAATTTCACAAAAACATTAAAATCAACTTTTCTGAACGCTGTGACAAGCAGAAATCCCTCAGTTTACTGTCACACGCACACACACATTCTGACACACACACACTTGAAGAAATCTTGGTGGGGATTTAAAGCTGACCACAGAAAAACATGAGCAACGTTGACGTGACAGATCGAAGCTAACTGATGTTGTCACTGGCCTCTACCGCCCGGACAAAGTGGTGTGTGTGACTGTGATTGTATTTGTATTCGTGTGTGTGTGTGTGTGTGTGTGTGTGTGTGTGTGTGGGAGAGAGAGCAGTAAGGCCCATTAGCGTGCAGTAATGGGAGGGGATATTGGTGGTGTATAGGTGTAATTACCTCAAGCTAACATGGAGCTCAGGCCGCGTGGCGCCTCCAACACAAATATGAACTGCAGAACATAGATACCACTTTGTCCTCCCTCACCACATGACCTGGGGGAGAAAGTTCAACAGGGCCTGTAGTTCTGTGTGTGTGTGTGTGTGTGTGTGTGTGATTGTATGTGTGTGTGGGTAGGAGAAGAGAGCCCTGGGAAATAAAGATCCCAAAGAAAAAGCTAGAAGACTAGGGCAGAGGAAAAAAAGAAAAGTGTCGGTGTGTTGGACTATGTCTGCGTTGACTGTTATCTGCTGGTTCTGTTTTGACCGACTTCCCTCCGCTTGCTCTCCTCGTCCATGATAATACCCAGAGCTTCTTCAGAATCCTCCGTTCCCATCATCATGTCTGTCCATCGATCCACTTCTCTGGCACTCTGCATCCAGCCCCCTCCGATCTTTTCCTTCCCTTCTACAATCCATCAATCTATCTCCACCTCCTCCCTGACACAGAGGTTGGATGTATCACCATTGTATTTGCTTTATGAGAACATCTGTTTAGATTACTGGCTCAACCCTTGGCCTTGAAAAGCCTCCAATAAAGCCTTAACTCAGCCTCCATGTGCAGCACCAGCACTGTGTTGACTGGAGGACAGTGCAGGCAGTAAGTGGTTACAGCTTGGTGGCGGTTAAATTCTGCAGTATGAAGCTGTTGTAACTGAGACAACTAATAGGGGGTTTTGAGTGATGTAACGTTGCCTGTGGAGGACCTACTGGAGGTTCTTGTAACAGAGGCAGTGAACCGCTAATTGCATTTTCTTACACAGTCGTCTGCCTCCCGCTTGTCTATCAGAGCAGATTCTGAAAATGAAAAGAATCTGCCAGTGTGGAGCCACTACGAGCAAAGCACACCCAAATTTCTGAACAAACACTTTGTGGTGAAGTTGCATCGTGGGCAATGTTGGCAACAGGTTTTGAAGGGGATTGTGTGGAATAAAAAGAAGACATCTCTGGTTCTGCTGCATCAATTTAGAGCTTTGTTTAAACTGTCCATTGTGAGTCTGACAATGTTTTAGGGATGCAACGCTAAGTTTTCTTTTGAGGCAACAGAGTTAAATTTGCTCATGCCAAGCAATACTGATAGAAATGCTGAAATATTTTGTCTACTCTGAGGATTTACCATTAGATGTTGTGTTTCTTTGACACAAATTATGTCTATTTTTCCATGTAACAATTAGTACAGTCTCAGAAGAAAAGCACCTATAAATGAATAACAAATAACTGGGACGCAAGATATGCAAGATGCAAGATGAGCCAGATTTATTCACACCATCCAATATCTTAAAAGAGTGAACCGTGAAAAGCCCTCCTGGGTTTGTACTATATTTGGATGGATGGAAAGCTGACTCATGAGTTTTAAATAGGTCCAATGAAAAGAGATTTCCTGTCTTGACTTCTCAAAAAATGTTTCAACACAGTGAATCCCAGACAGAACTGAAGACAGTGAGGGATTATATGAAAAATGTTGGTGTGGGAGGTTTAAACTTATGCTTCACAAATTTATTAACATTTCATTTGTATCATCCTCTTGAGCTGATTTAGAAAAGATCTGCACTCCTGTTCACATAATATCTCAAAAATAATATAAGACTTTAAGATGTGTAACATAACTTTAGGATTTCATCTTAATATGATAGTGGAATAATAATTATCAGTCATCAGGAGAACTGACCTTGATCTTAAAAAGATCTTTGAAAACCTCTGATATAAAAAGCATAGCTTCTGTCTTTCCCACATGTCTGTCATCAGATCCTCATTCAGAGGAGCTGCAGTAAGAGACTGCTCTGACTGTGGACCAAAGACAGCACCCTGTGGAACTCCACATTCAGTGCTTCTAAAATAAGACCATGTCCCATTTACATCAACTCCATTTAATCTACAAGACTGAAAGTCAATAAATCTGCATTGGGAATAATTTAAAAGACCACATTCTGCACTCCAAAAGAGTAAATACATATATCATATGATGATGTGTCTCCGGTCAGAACTATTTACAATAAATACATGAAGGCAGGAGAACATGGAGGGCGGGAGGAGTGGTGGGGGTTGGACGAGCTGTCCTGAGCTGCAGACAAACTGCCTTCACTGATGTTTTATGACATACACCAGCTACTCCAGAAGCTCTTCGTCTGCTTCTTTCCCATTGAGAGCTGCAGAAAAAAGAAAGACACACACATTTTATTTCACTTCCGAGATCTCAAGTCTTCTGAAAAAGCCTGCTAGAATCCAAAAGATGAGCTGAGGCAGCGCACTTAAAGCTGGACGTTCATCTCTCTGAGGACTTTGGTTTCTTCTTTCCTCTCTGCCTCCTCATCATTCCAGATCTTCTCTTTGACCTGCAGCGTCTCTTCCAGCTCTGTCTTTTCTTGTCTCCACTGCGGCTCTCTTCCCTCCCAGTTCTCACAGAGGTCAGACAGCTCCTTTCTGGACTTAATGAGTCTGTCTGAGAGCTCTTCTGGTAGCGCTCGACTCTGTCAGCCAGCTGCTTTATGAGTTTTTCTTCCAGAGCGTCACATTTCAGTGTGCTCTGTTTCAGAGTGACTGCACCTCACTCAGCTGAGCCAAGGTCTCGTGTTTCGTCATCGGCCCGGCTGATCAGCTCATCTTTCTCAATGAGTAGCTCTTCAAGCTGCTGGACTTTTCTCTGCCACCTTTTTTCCATAGCAGAGCAGAGAGGTTGTGGCGACGTGAGCTGATCTGTCCGTCTCTCCATTTAATCTTTTGCCTTCTAGACATCAGCCATTAACTTGTTATTTTCTTCTTCAATGATGGATGGCTTCAACTTCTCTTCTCTTCTATCCCTGCCTCCATCTCTATTGTCATGTCCTCAATACCCATCAAAGACACCTGTGTAAAATCTGTTTCAAGAAATACATGCATACATCTTCATATCACAGACAGGAAATGTGTTCAGGTTATGTTCTATCTACAATATCAGACAGTGACACCAAAAGCAAAATAACTGAGGCGATACATGGAAGCATGAAGTATGAAGGTAAACTTTGCTTTAACCATGACCGATTTTTTTTACTTAATGCGTGTGAATTAAAAAACTTGATATCTCAAATGGGCAAAAGACAATGTTCAGAATTTTACTTTCTCATTGTGATTGAAAAGCATTTACACCCTCAGTGTTTGTTGGTCAAATTGCACCCTTGTATAAAATCATGAACAAGCACTGAAAACAGACTGATTATCATCCACTGAACAAGGAAATATTGGCTGAAATGGAATATAATACTCATAGATATGTTTTATCCTGCACACTGCAGCTTTAAAGCACAATAATGTATTTTCTTAGATATTAAAATGAGATGCTGTTACTGTGCTGTGTTTTGGTTCCAAAGTGTGTGTGTAGTAGTGGTTATGGTGATGTTTGGGGTAAGTCTCCAGGAAATGAATGCAGATCTATGTAATTTCCCTTAAAGTGATGAAAACCTTGTGTGTGTGTGTGTGTGTGTGTGTGTGTGTGTGTGTGTGTGTGTGTGTGTGTGTGTGTGTGTGTGTGTGTGTGTGTGTGTGTGTGTGTGTGTGTGTTTTGAATTGACCATTGTTGAGGTTGTAATGAAGCCCTGTTTTAATCTGAAAAAATGACAGCTTTGTTTCACATGCCTAAACTTGAAAACAAATCAAATTTGACGTGAACACAGTAGGAGAGTTAAAATAACTACAGGGCACATCTGTATGTTTACTCAGGGCGGATGGTCAGTCCAGGGGTCAGTGTATTGTCACAGACTCTGTTTGCCTTTGAAAACTGTTGCCGCCGTCATTCATCTCAGCACCAAACTTCACTACTGGGTGCTCGTTCGTGGCATCCTGGCTCGGCCTGCCGTCAGAGGACAGATTTCACAGAGCCTAGATAATTTTGTCAACCATTTTTTTTATTTAATCTGAGTCCGGTGTCAAATTAGATAAAAATAATCAAATGTGCTGTTTACATTTTAGGCTTTTCTAGTCATCTTTTTCGTGATTAGATTATAGTGAACATTTCAGTCAGTCTGATTTAGCCAAAACCAAAATTTTAAAAAGTGTAATCAAACTTCTTTCATTTTGATGGTTATGTGAAAGCGTAATGGAAACAGCATTTTCTTTCACCAGACACATCAGTCAGTAAGTTAGCTGCTCAGATGTTATCGGTGTTGTTTAAGATCATTGACAGTATAATGCAGCTTTACTGACAGCTCCCCAGAAGTAAAGCCAAAGCATATTGATTCCTTAATCGCTATCCTTATATAGTCTATGATTGTTAGGTATGGCTATTAGCTAGTTAGCTTGGGAATTTGAGATTGAAGCTGAAACATCAGTGTTTCCCAGACGACACATATTCGACGGTTTCTCGTCAGCATCCCCCCCACATATAACCTACACATGACACTAACTGACACATGCACACACTCTATGCCTCTCACGCACACACATACACTCACTGAGTCGTGACAGTGCTCATTGTGTGCTGCAGGTGTGGTCCTGATGCAGCACAGAACATGAAACTGGCGTGTGCAGACCTCCTGCATTGATAAAAACAATCTATAATATTTTGTCTCCTCTTTTCGTCAGTGAAGATAAAGAAAGATTTTGGCAAAGTTCTTATTATTCAAACTTCATTTTAGTTTACTACATTGCATGAATCATGCGGTGACAGTGTTTCATTGCGTCGATGCAGACTCCTCATTGTCTCTTCTTAGTCATGGAAAAGGACATTAACACCACCCTAGATGTCACTCACTTGTGTTTCAGTGTTGATAGCCATTAAAATGTTGAATGTGGAAATTGTGTTCCACCAGCATTACAGCTCCTTAAGGCGTAAGCTTAGCTTTTTTAGCTCTGGGAATGGCCTCCTTTCACCTCCGGAAAATAAATACAAATATGTTTAAAACACAAGGTATGAATCGCACTGCATGTACTGTATGTGGTCAGTATACTCCTGTGACTGTGTAGTTAATTGAATTTGTTTTTCCACATTTTGAAGCAAGTCAAATCAAAACAAACTCTATAGTTACAGGGTAAGTTTGATATATATGTGCGGTGATAGGGGTTGCGTCAAAGCCAACCAGTTTTTCTGGTTCCGGGAACAGCTGAATAAGCTCCAAGGAAAGTTGATGAGCAATGCTCCTTCCTCAATCAGCTGGACTCACGTGCAAGAGAGACGTTTGTGTTTTGCCTTGACGCATGTAGTTGTGCTGGCTTGTTACCAGGTGTGAAATTGTGTAACTGTAAATCAGGCCGATGCTGAGAACGAACATGTGCACTTCGCCTGTGTGCTCTTGGGAAATTAAGGTTTAAAAAAAAAAAAAAACAACAACATCAGCGGGTGGATGGAGGAAGAGGAGGAACATGGGGTGGGGGTGGCAGGCAGTCCAGAGATTTGTAGAGCATGGTGATGTCATGTTGGTGGTTTGAGACATTTTATCACACATGGTTTCCATATCAGTGGGCTGCTGCTTTGCCTCATGCATCAGAGTGGACTGAACAGGCCACAAAATCCTGCAGGGATCACATCTGCAGATACATGCTGACCACTGGCCAAGCTGGAGATCTGGTCTCAGGCTTTTGTTCGTCAGGCTAATAGTGTCCAAGAGTGTGTGTGCATGTGTGTGTGCGTGTGTTCACATTTCTATTTTAGTGGCAAACACGTTTTTTTGACAGGTTGTCTTCCTCAGCCAGCCCTCTGAGTCAACAGCCCTTTTGCAATAACAGAAAGCACATTAAAATAGGATTGATATTGGTGTGTTTTTGAACCAGCTTTATTTCTGTGTTACACCGCTTCCACGAAACTTTTGACCTCTTGAGGCAGCAGAACAAGCTGGAGAGACAGCACTGGTACATTATCACCTCATAAAATTGTGAGGACGGTTAGCAAACAGCTGCTTATGTACACATCCAGCAACATTAGCATTCATTTAAGTCCTGATTCTGTCCACACAACACATGGAAGTCCAGTATTCCCTGTTCTTTTAGCTGTTTTGTTCTCCAGCAACTAAGAGTAAAATATATCTCTTAAGCAGCAAATTTATCCACTGTGCTTAGTAGCAGTTTTGGCCATTTGAAATGCACTCTATCACTTTGTTAGCCAACATTTGTACTCATGTCTAAATTTTGTTATTTTTACTTTATTCTTCATATGTTTTTCTGATGAATTACAGGCTCATTCATGTGAGTTTTAAGTCCCACTTGCATACCTTTGAACAGCACCAAAGAAGGGGGACCAAACCAGCTGGAGATAGGATAAAAACCAGAGAGATGGAGGGACGGGTCAGGCTGTTTCCTTGTGATCTCTTTTTCTCCTCTGCCTGTTGTTTGGATCACATCATGTCATTGTTCACTTTGAACATTCTATTGACTTTATGCACATATGACTCATATTCATAAAGACGGGGCTCCAGGAGAGGTTATTTCATGCCTTCTGAGATCCTGAAAAGAATTGGTGGTGTTGATGATATAACCTCTAAAACAGAGGAAGTGAACAGTGCGGCCGGAGATATATGAGGTGAGTCAGACCGATGGAATGACTTCAGGAGCTTGTGCTGCTAATACGACTGAGAAGAAGAAGAGGAGAGAGAAAACAAATAAGTGGAAAAAGTTAGATATGAATAAGTATGGTACATATGCAGAACTCCCAGTTCAATTTCTGGTGCTGATGCTGAATAAGTTACTCAAACTGTTCTGTTTGTCTCTTTAATATTCAGGACCTAGTTTTTGTACCCACTGATGCAGTTTAAGTGCATCGTGTCCTCTACCCCTGCACTCTGCCACATACAGGTCACACGAGGACAGAGGTTGTTTTGGGTGAGTTGTTCCACCGACTGGTAAATTTCAAGTCCACATCCCAAACTGCAAAAACATGGGTGTGCATATGAATGGCCTATTCTATTATTCTTGCATCAAAACGAGGGCTGGGCATTTTCTAGCCTGCAGAGGGAAAGGTTAGCAAAACCAGCCGACCCCGTGTTTCCTTGGCTACCAGTGTTTACATAACCAACATACTCATATGTTCATGTATGTGCAATCACAGGGACCGCAAACCTCCCCAGTCGGCTTTATCTGCGGTAGAACAAATCAGTGTTGTGTATGCGTGTATGTGTGTGTGCACCCTCGTGTCCCAGTGTGTTTGAATATGCAACTGTAGCAGTCATTTCCCTCAAGCTTTTGAATTATGGATTATTGTATTAGTAAGCTGAACTATCATGAAGTCAGGCGCAGCACGCTGTGTGGAATAAATTGGTTTGGAGCCAAGAAAGCAGCGCTGCTAGTTGGGGTAAGGTATTTAAAACAATTACACCTTTTAGAGAAAGTGAAATAGCAGCATTAAATTCTGCTCTGATTCCATCCTAGAGGCTCCTCTGTTCTTTCATCTGTCAAGCACGATCATGTTTAATGTTATGTAGTCTCTTTTGGCTTTGACAGTTGAACTTTGGATTATTGGCTGCTTCCAAAATTGGTTACTAGGGAATTAAAAGACGGAAACAAGCATTTCAATGGTGTGTATTTTTCAATGTATCTGTGTTAGGAAAGGATGTTGGCGTGTGTCGAGTGTCAATAAACGCCATTGCATGGACTACATTAATAAAAAGTACTTCAATCTGTACAATGCATGAATTGTGCTGTAGAATATATGGAAATCTATTGCTCTAGTTATCATCATTACCTTGTGCAGCTGTTTCAAATGTGGCATCGGTATGTTTCCTGTACCGTTAAATATTAGGACTGTGTGGGTGTGGTTTGATCAGATTTGATTGGTAACATGCAACCACACCACTGAACCTGATTCAAAAATTGCAACATCTTGCCACCATTTTCTAACTGAGCACCACCCACTCTAAGCCAGTGAGAGGAGTGCAGTCAAAAGCACAAAATGCTGAAATGTCGTCTGGGAATTAATCAAAACTGTTCCAACTTTGGCAGAAAATTGTATATTTACGCAGGACCCCACCGCCTTTTAGCAAAAAAGCCAAGCGACAAAGAAGGTTTTAAAGGAGTCAATAAATTAAAAATGACAGCTGAGGTCTGTGCATTGTTGCACCTCGATTTCTTTTTTGGAAGCACCAGAAAATAATTTCTACATTTTACAACTTTTGTTGTTTATCAAAGGGAAAGATACGCCTCACAATGCAGAAACATTATTGTAGTTTGTTCTAATGGTGCTGTTTAAAATTAGGTCTCATATAAGGAGACACTGTTAAAGTAATAGAAGGAATTAGAGGGACATTAAGTAGACATTAGTTTTGTAATTTTGTGTCCTGCAGAACAGCCCTGCACAGTAGGAACATGACAGGTAATACTCTCTGAGGTTGACTTCTTGTAAACTAAGTTTCTGTTTACATTCACCATAATGTATCAAGCAAACACACTGAGTGCACTTCCCCCTTAAAAAACATTTGCAAAGCTGCTTTTTCTTAAAAACTCGGCATCTACGTTTACTTGCTAGCACTCATCTTCTTTGCCGCTGCATCGCTGCATGTTCCATCCACATGAACTCGACGTTTCTGTCTGTTAAAAGGAAGTTTTTCCTCGTCACTCATAGGAATCGTTGGGTCTCTGTAGATTAAACTGTATGGTCCTGACCTGCTGTATATGGAAAGTGTCCTGAGACAACTTCTGTTGTGATTTGACGCTATACAGTAAAACTAAATTGAAAAATTTAATTGAATATAAGTTGGTCATATATTTTCTAACATTATCAAAGAGAGCAGTTTTATGGGTGTGTGACCTACTCAAACACAGTCGGCTGATATATAATCCTGCAATTGAAATGAAATTGCATGAAAATTCACAAAATTGGAGTGCAGCTCTCTGTGGCATTCTAATAGATATATTAGCAAGATAACCTAGTAGCAATGGGCCGGCAGTATTCTTTCTATCAGTATTGCACCTGGTCCATTCTGACCACGAGCTGCTTGCTAATCACGGCCAGTGCAGTGGTGTGTTTCTTTTTCCAAATGTTGCAGTGTTTCTCTCTGTTGTCATAGAGTGAGCAGGAGGGAGGTGGAGAAATGGTTCCCACATGTCTGAATATTACTCTGTTCATTAGCTCTGTGTGTGTGTGTGTGTGTGTGTGTGTGTGTGTGTGTGTGTGTGTGTGTGTGTGTGTGTGTGTGTGTGTGTGTGTGTGTGTGTGTGTGTGTCACAGAGAGCTCTGATTAATTGGTCCTATCCTCTAAGCTCTGGAAACACCAGGGTTTGGACCAGGCCACTAATTGTCATTATCCACCTTTGTTTGTTTCTGCTGCTCGACCAGACCTCACCAGCTGTGTGTGTGTGTGTGTGTGTGTGTGTAGAGGCGTACATCCATGCGTGTGCGTGTGTGTCACCTACACTCTCAACAACGCAGCACTTGGCATCAGCATGTCCTCTTCCTCCTCTGTTCCTCTCTCTGTCTAGACTGCAGCAAAGAGAGAAAGAGGTAAATCGAGATGCAGAGTGAAAGAGAGACGCAGAGAGAGAAATCACAGAGAAAATATTCGTTCTGCTCGGCCGCGTTGTGGCCAGACTAGTTGCCAAAATTGATCCCAGTGGATGCTCTGGTCTCTGTAGATGGTTTAAACTGGTGTGCTGCGCACTGAGGCTCTTTAAAGCTTTTCAGCATATTAAGATTTGCTGATTTTGCATGGCGCAGAGCCTGTCATGACGACTTCCACCCCCACAATAAAGCAGCCTGTATCCAACAGCAGCGTTAAAGCCTGCTGAAGTGTCTCTGAGCAAGGCACCAAACCTCCAGCTGCCTCTGTCTGTAAGTAGCCGGCCTGTTTGAGCACACACACCTGTCTATGCTGTCGCCTGTTCATCCACCTGTCTGTCTGCATGCCCTCCTGTTTCTTTGTTTAGCAGGCTGCTCCTCTTCTTGCCAGTGTCATTAGGGTTGGAGCATCCTGTTAATCATGGGACCAATCATAGCTTAGTGACACTATCCAGGCTCAGTTCCGTCAAGCTTCAGATTTCTATACTTGTCATATAGTTTGAGGACTCTTATCACCTTTTTACATAAGCACATGTGAAAGAAATTGATTAAAGAATCTGCTCTAATGCAGGCTGCAGATGCTAGCATGCATGGCTGCCTGCAGTAGCAACCTAATGTTACATTCAAGGTCATTCATTAACATGTCATGTGCTAACTACAAACAAAGCCCTGTTCAGGACTGACACCCATTGTGTAGAAGTTGATGCAACACCGACCAGAGATGATAAATATCAGAATTTTGGGTAGAATGATGACTCATACTTTCATCCAAAGAAGCCAAGTAATTGGTTTGTCCTCTAATCCTCTAATTTTTGTCTGGGACCTGATCCACAGGTGGAGTTTTAACCAGCTCGCTGTGTTAATGTTGATTAGGTAGCTATCTACAGCTAACATCTGCCAGTTCATTTCAGTAACCAAAACTGAGGCAAACAGTGAAGTCTGCCACTGCTATTGCAGTTATTGAACATGTGCAATGCAAGATCGGCAAGATTAATACACAAGCGAAGCAGATTGAATCCAAATGAACAGGAGACAATATTCTCAGAAAAAGCACCAGTTTGACTGCACATTAAAGCAGAGTAATGCTGGAAGCAAAACCTGTTTCGTTGGATGAGTTAGATCCCGGAAGGCGAAGCAACAGGATGAACCAAAGAGTTTATTTCTATGAAGCAATTTTTCTTCAAGAAATGTTTCTGCAGCCAAGACTTCAAACTGCAAATAAATACAAAATGAATTATGCTGATGCTACAGGGGTTAGTCAGACACACACAGTAAGTAGTGACAGATTGTTCATATGTGTATTCTTTATTAGTCATAGGATCTCCATTTTTTAATCTGTTGGCTCGTTTGTTGCTAGTCAGCCAGGCAGGGGATCTTCCAGAGTCTCCTGCAGCCCTGTACTGAGCCAAAGTTTGGCCATGATGAATGCTGCCTCTCCTAGCCGACCTTGATAAATAGGACCTCCTCTTAGAAAGGAGTAATCTCTCTCCTCACTGCCTGGTGGTACTCCATCTTCCTCTGTGTTGTTGTGGAATCTGGCTGATCACCTCTCACCTCCATACCCACACACAGGAGATGCAAACATCTGTCCCTGTGGTGAATGTGAGATACTTTCCTATTTGCTTGTTTTGGCACTGTGCCACAGTCATCCTGCGAGGCGAAACAAATACATCCCCAGAAAACACTAAATTAAAGAGGATAAAAAAAATAGGAGAGAGATGTGCAATCCAGGGCAACATTCATGGCATTTTAAATCATGTACAGTGAGCCTGTATGGTAAAAAATGACCTAGAGTGCATTTCCTCTGAACCTGTCATAAATCTCTGCAGCTGGAAGTTTGTCTGTTGCAACTGTTGAGTAAGTGTGTGCTGTGTGTTTGATATATAATGGCAGGAGACTGTGTTGTTGCATTAGTGCAGAGCAGAAAAACAAAAGCTTTTGTTTGAGTGGAAATGTTTGAAGTCTGACAGGAGTTAGAGACTAAAAAACTATTATTGTCTTAGGTCTTAATAGTCTGCTCTTGAATTCAGATCTGCATTAAAATAAATTAATAATAGACAGTCATACTGATAGGTTGAAGGAGGCAATGGTTTTCAGAGGATACTGGAAAGAGTCAGAGTTTTGGATGAGTTCAACAAAAATTTCAAGTGATTCACAATTATGACTGCTGAGTTTTAGTCATTTATCATGTTGTTTTAGCTCCATCTATGTGGCAGATACCATAAAACTCCTTGGAGCATAAATGGTCATGCGTCATCTCAAGTTATTTGCTCTGCATGCAGGACTAATAGCAGCCACAACTACAAAATTCAGCCACTCATCAAAATATTTGTGCCAGATTTGATGAAAACTGGATAAAAATTGTACTGAGTTCTATGAAAAGACTTGACAGTCACACGGAGACTCTGTGATGCATTTGTGCAGAAGTGCTATGAGCTAAATGCTAATATCAGCATGCTATCATGCTCACAATGACAATGCTAATATGCTGATGTTTCTCAGATATGTTTACCAAGTTTACTGTCTTAATTTAGTGGATGAGCATGCTAACATCTGCTAATTAGCATCTATCATCAAGTACAGCTGAAGCTGATGGTATTGTCATCTGGCAGGTATGTGATTATAAAACAAACAAACAAACATTTTGATGTGATGATGGGGAGAGAAGAGAAGTTAAGGCATCACCAAAGTTATTACAGTTCATCCTGTGAGGGATATGAAGTTTACAGCAGTCCATCCAATAGTTGGTGAGACATTTCACTCCAAACCACACGTTAACCTCATGGTGGCGCTAGAGGAAAAGTCAGGGGATCACCAGAGTCAGTTGGATGTATCCTCTGGAGAATATGAATGTCTTTCTGAGGAGACATGATTTTCTGTCCCAAGAGCCAAACCTCTAGTACAGATAGAAATAAAATAAAGCAAAAGTCCCTCTAAATGGCCACATGGTGGCACTATCCATACCAAAAACGAACCTGCTCCTCTTTGGCTCCTGATCTAACTTCTTGGTGGAGGTCACAAACAGGCACAGCAGTTACAACGATCATCATCACTTCCTCTGGTTTATTGAGCTGTACTCTGGTCAGCTCCCCGCTCTCCCTCTCTCTGACCTCTGACTTTGACCCTGCAGAGTAACAAGTGGCCTGCCTCCCGTCCATCTCCACCTCGTAAACATTGACAACAGCCCATAACTAGCAACTAATCGCTGGCCTGCTCTGGTGCGGACGGGAGGCCGGGAAGCTTTAATTAAAACTTTCCCATGAGCAGCCAACCGGATGAGGCACCTGTTAATGATGACATGATGTCACTCTGTTACCACGGCTACTGGTCCAATTAGTAAACAGAAGTGTTTTCCAAGCCTGTTTTTTTTTTTTTTTTTTTTTTTTTTTTTACTGAGGGCCACCAACAAGACGTTCTGGTTGTGCTGCTTCTGTATTTTTCTTTCGCAGATGTTTTTGATGGTGAGCAGGAACATGGAGCAGCTTTCACCTCTCTCTGGCTGGTTTCAGTTCCTACACTGCTTTCAATCAAACTGACCCGAAAACCTATCCTGGGAATTCAAGCGAAAACGGAAAAAGCAGTCAGTGCCATCATCTTGGCAGAGAAATCCCCAATGACCCTGATAGCGTCTGGTTCACAGTCTGGTGTGTCCCCATTTAATTTGGGCACCCATTGGTGTCACTTGATACCGAGGCTACCTTTACTTTAAAAGACCTCTCCTTTTACTGCCCTGGAGGTTACTCCACGAGAACAGTGCCCTGAAACTACAAAAAAGCGACTAAATGGCCGACCACTACTCACACACACTGCTCTAATGCCTGCCCTGAAGGTTCACTTGCAGTTCACTGCCAGCTATCCACAGATCGAGTGTTAAATAAGGCATTATAATCTTACCCTGGACCTTTAGTGAGCCTCTTAAACTACCCTCCACCCCTCTGACCGCCCTTCCCCCCACCACCAGCCCCACACCTTTAGGTGAGGCCTATAAAACACACCTCCATTTTGCACAATAATCGGCCTTTTTAATCATGCATATTAGTCCTCCAATAACTTTAAACGTCATCTAATCCCCTAAAAGAGGCTGTGAGAGAAAGCCAGCCCTCATGCCTAATTTTACCCCAGTGGGTTAGGTCGGGCGCCTGGTCTAATTCAAACTTTACACGGCCCCAGCACGTCTGAGAACAATGTCAGGGCCTTCGGGGAGCAACTACAGTGACAAATGAGCCCAAATGGGCTTGCTGGGCTGTGACTGTCGCTGGAGTTAAAGTAGCTAATCTCTCAAAGTTTTAATGTGTTTCAGTGTTTGTGTGTGGTTTTGGACTTATCGACCATACACGCTTGTGAATCTGAATTGGGTCTAAATCCCCAAAGTGAATTCTCCTTTTTTCTCTTGCTTGACCTTCTTTGGAACTTTGTTCAAACTGTAGATAAAAATACATGTTTCTGGTGTGTGAGCTGGTGTGTTTAGGGGCATACAGTACAGTATGCACTATGCAGTGGCAGCCATTACAGAGGGTATGGAAATACATACATCCTGCCTGTAATTGACTGTAAAGTAAATCCAAATTACTGTAGCATAAAGCAGTAAAGGTTTGTGGTAAAACAAAAGGACAAACGTTGACGTCCATGCATTATGTAGAAGACAGATGGAACACAAGCAAAACAAATATTAAGCATACTGCAAAAGATTTCGAGAAGCGCCGCATCTGTTAGAAAGCATCTAACAGATGACACATGTGAGTGTGTGAGGGTGTGTCACTTTATAACCGCTCATGTGTGCATCTGAATACTTGCACATTTCCTACTTTCTGCAATTTAACCAGCACTATCTCCTATACCAGGTCACTGATGTAGCCCCAGGAGTCTCAGCTCAGGAACCACTTTCTGTACGAGCACAAATCACACACACACACACACACACACACACACACACACACACACAGGTACAGAAACACTGTCTTGAGCTGCCGAGCACTCCCGCTGTGTCCACACTGATGTATTTCATTGCACTCACTTTCACATACATCCCTCACTAAACAACTACGCTTCCTCCCTGATCCTCTTTCCATCTCACCTCCTCTCTGTTCCCAAGGAAATAATTAAAAAGCCCCACTGCTCTCTCTGATATTCCCCTGCTGACCCACTACGCTGAGGCCAAGCATGGAAGCTTTTGTTTTATGTGCTTGTAAGGTCTTGGCATTAAGAGGAAGCCCTGGGCTTGCCAGGGATATATATCTGTCTCTCTTAAACCACATCTACACTGCACACACATAATGTACAGTGGTAGCCATTGTAACAGCCACAGTTCAGGCATTAATCATGCATCCATACTGGATTATTGCTGTACAGAAACATGAGTATAATGTAGCATAAACAGCCGTTTTACTCTGAAGCAGTTGCACTTTACTCAAATGTGACGACCCAGTGCCAATATTTAAAAAAAAATATCTCTTTTTGTTATGTGCATGTGAGTCAGCCTCACTACATGAACATTTGATGCACATTCGATATGTATTTCTAAGGATAAGAGGCTGTACGAAAAACAAAATTCAAAAATACATTTCAGAGCATGCTTTGCTTAATTTCTAAAACCTTTCTAATATATTTGTATACACTGAGCCATTTACAAACAAGGCTAAGAGTCTACAGCTATGCTCCTGGTTCTGTGAGGCTGTAGTAATGTTTACCATGTTTAGCTTGTTAGCATGCACTAAAGACAGTGATGGGCGAGTCATTCGTTTTGTAGGTATTTGGTCATGAAGCTAATTTAAATTTCATCATGATGATGGTGCTGGATGAAAAGACATTACCATACATCCTCTGGGTACCAAATTTCATGGCAGTAGTTTCAGATACAGCTCTGAAGCTCCAATGAAATTAACGTGTCTAACCGCATTGGCAAAGGGAAGCAGGAGTGGCTGCAGAAGCTCCTCTGCATGTTTTACACTGTTGCTTTTCCTGTGCTGTTGGTTCGACATTTCATAGGGCTGTTTTAGACCATTTTTAATCCAATAAACGTGTTGGCCAGGTTCCCTGGATGCTGAGCTTCTGTAGGAAATGAACCGTCTTCTGATGATGTATCTCTTACAGCATGAATGCAGGGCCACACACATACATCAGTGCTGTCATGGCTTCTCAGTTACCCAGTCTAAGCACATTCACTGTGTGTCCAGGCCATCCCTTCCCAGGCACTCAGATCTGCAGGATGAGCTCATACTCTGCCAGACCAAAGCACTTAAACATGTTCTTATAAAAAGATAACTATTCTCTTAAGACTTCTGAGCCAGACTGACAGTATATATGCACTGCTTATAGGGACCACAGTCCCTCCACATGCAAGGCTTTATGCAAGGATAATCGATATGTCAGACGCAGTTCATTTTTTATTTAGCTTTCTTTTCTGATAAATCCAAGATGTTGTCATGGAGTGTGCATCAGCACTGTGGAAAACGCTTCAAAATCCTCACCAACTTCCCCTAATTTGCCTCTAAAACAATAACTTTCTCTGTTCAGCATCTCCTCCAGCCTCTCGTTTCTGCCATTCATCACAGAAATGCAACAGGGCTCATGTTGAATTCATCTGTCGTGAAAGAAATAAAATGGCATATTTCTGCTGTTGTGCTTCCTCCTATGGATGAACAAAAATGTCAAATGTGCTGCACAAGTTCTTGCATGAATCTACCATATAGTTCTTTTCAACCTTTTCAAGAGAAAATCGGTGGCGCTGAAGGTGGAAAGCTGCAGTCATTGATTTATTTATGTACTTATTTTTAGCTACGTGGAGGTAGAAGAACAAGCTGTACACACAACAGTGACCCTGAATGCATCTTGGGTGATCGGATCACAAGCCAACAGCGCTAAATACAAGTGTAAATAACCACCAAGATGCACTGTGATCCAATCACTTAAACCACGTGCTGAGGTGGTCTGGGATGCACATGACCACGTATGTTTTGTAGTGAAAACACTAATGTGTCCTAATGCGTTCCTGACACGGACGTAACAGGACGTGGTTGTTTTGGTTACAGCGTCAATGCTCGCCAATGCTTGAAAAAATGGAGAGGAGCACTGACGTAGGCGGTTGAAGTACAGGCTCCTTTTTCATCTTGCCCTCCTTTGCAAGTCGTAAATGACTTTTTTCTGACAGTCTCAACAGTTGGAATAGCCCGTACATGTATATTAGTTCTTGAAACATTTTTGCTTTCTTAGCTGGATGTGTGAAACAAATCTGACCTTTGTCTGGTGACACGTAATAACTGCCTGTATGACCAGAAGTGACGGAGGCAGCAAGGAGATCTGAACACAAGCGGTCAGCTGGACAGGCTGAAAAAATTTATCTTTGGTGTAACTGGCCACCATGCATTTGCACATGCATATACAACCAGTGGCAAGAGGATGCAAGGAGAAAAAGGTTTAATCAAAGTCGAGGTCAAAGAGCCAAAAGCTGCTAAAATGCGGTCGGGTGATAATTCTGCATGGCTTTGTCTCTACAAGTCACACTATTCACATTAGACACTGCCGTTTGATGCATTGTTAAAAAATGTCATTTTACAAAGAAAAGTTTCTCTTCTGCAGCTTTGATGATTTTCACAAAATTACCAAAACAACAATAAGTTAATATGGCAGAGGGAGTTTCTCTCACTTTCCATCAGGTTGAGTATCCCCGGACGCACCATAACACAGACTCGCTGTTCCTGCTCGCTCAGCCATAAGCTCTCTGTGGTGCTTTAGAAGAGGCTGGATCCCAGCCAAGACTGTTCTTCTGGGACTTCTACTACTCTGAGGGTCCCGTCATGGTTCCTCTCCAACACCGGGCTCTGCATTAACCAGGGCATTGAGCAGGGCACACACATACGCACACGTCCCTTAAGGACAAGTACATGTTGTGGCATTACTATTTGCCTTTTCGTTGGTTACAAACATGTAAAAACCCAAACTTGGATTCAGCTTCAGGGAAATGTAAATGCTCTGCGTGCATGTGGATTTGAGTGTGTGTGTGTGTGTGTGTGTGTGTGTGTGGATTTAATGAGAGCCACGCAGCCATAGTGCTTCAGGGGTGGAGTGGCTTGTTGCTTTCCTCACTTTGAACTCTAATTTACACCACCGTGAAGACTCATGGGGGATTTACAGATTCAGTGTGTCTGAATCTCTGGAGATCTTGGATTTCAGAGTCAGAGGGCACATAAACACAGAGAGTCAATCCTTTTTGAAAAGTTTCCCTCTTCACGGCGTCTTTGCTCCACTTTTATTTCTTACCCGGTTCACGATGAGCTGAATGGGAGTTCGTCATTCCAGCTTTGTGGCGCTGAAGTGCTTTCAGAGGTAATGAAAGTCAAAGTGACTCTAACCTCCCACCTGGCTGTCAACCTTTCAACCAAACAACCTGCTTTTGAAATTGTCTCTCAGTCAATGCGACAGTCAACCAGTACCTCAGTCATGTCAGAGTTGTTAAATATGCGGAGAGCTGTGGCGTCCTGTTCGTTGTCTGCAGAGACAGTGTTGGTGACTGGCAGCTGGAGCATTTTCAATTCCAAAATATTAGAATCACTGAACTTGTGCTTTTCACTTTAGCTTTAACTTGCGAACTTGACTTTCCTCATACTGGCATGAAACTTTTTTTTTTTTTTTTTTTTTTGCACTTTGCTTTGCACAACTTTTAAAATGTATTTATTAGATTTCTGCATTCTATGTATTCTGTTTATTTATTTATTATGTCCAATTCATTATGGCATTTATAATTATTTTTATTATTAGCCTGAATACATAAAATTATAGGGAGAGAAGGTAACTCCAGGGCATTTCTGTATTAAACCACAAATCATGAAGTTTGAAGCATGCGCCACTGACGGCTTTTATGCATTAAACAGTTAGTGTTGATTAACCTTTGATTCTGGATCAGTTTTTGATGGAACTGGCGACTTTGGCTTCTTGTTCTTGTTCCCTGCATTACTTAACTTTCCTTCAGATTGAATTTTCTGTGCTACAAACAGGTCCTCCTGGAATGTGTAAAATGAACAAAAAGCAGATTTCAGCCTGTCAAAGCATCACTTTTATTTGAACTTTTATCTGATTTTCCAATGCTTGGAAACAGTCGACATTATGATGTCATTCCACTGAGCTTATGTCTACTTCAATTAATGCTGTCTTGTTATCAAAACCATGCAAAATCATGAAAGGAAATACCACAGCACTAACAATTATGAATGGACAGATTATTTTTCTTGGTCAAAAGATTGTAGCTACAACCAAGTTCTTTGCTCTGCGCAGCAGTAAAGTTCTGCCCAAAGCAAATTTTCGCCTCTCCTTCTGTGCTTTTGCAGACCTTTAATTGTTCCTCCGCTGTGGCTCGAGGACATAGTTGGCTCCACTGTTCAGAAATAATGAGATACCCGTGCCAAGCCTGCGGTCAGCTCCTCCAATCAGGAGTGACCCAGTGACAGGAGAGTCGGTCCCGGATCTGATGCTTCAATCCAACATGGCAGCGCGCCAGTGAAACATGTTCTCCTGCCCGAATCATTTTGTGAACCATAACAGTATGTAATTATGACAGTAAAGCATTAAAAACCCAAATGAATCACATCAATTTATTACAGACAAACTTTGAAATTTACAAATTTATTGATTTGAGATTTCATGGGCATTTGATTTGGACCTACAAGACATTCCTGGTGGAGTCAGTACATCTCCCACTACAGCATGTAGCTAACCTGCATGAGGGCACTGCTGGATGAGAAGAAAAGAGAAATTCACCCTCATAAGAGCAAATGATCAGTGACTGGTGAAGTTCAGGCTCTAGAGAGCCTCCAAAGCAAGAGGATAATGATTAAATTAATCATTCAAATGATAGACTCCAGAAATATTATGTGACCTGGGATTAAAAAACAAACCACACTGGCAAAGAGATTTCTTTTATGCCCCTTTGTGATTGATTAAATGTAGTTCATCATTTAATAAATCTTCTTCCAAATATGATGGAATCAACATGTTGTCCTTTTGCGACGAAAAACAGGTCTCAAGTGACCAGTTGGCCACTAACGATTCGGTTTTCAGTAGACCAAAAACTCACATGTAATTACCAGTGTGCCAATATGTAAAACATAAAACAGACGTCCTGTTTTCTTGTCGCTGGCTTCTCTGTCTTCCTGGCTCGTCTGCGTGGGAAAGCTCGGTGCATGAATGTATTCCTTTCTAGAGTGCCATACAAGAGAGCAGGAGTGTAAAAATATAAAAGAAGTGACATTTGTGAAAGGAGCAGTCAACCTTATTTGACGTGCAACCTCTGAAAATAAACACATGGCCACTCGCAGCTCCCTGTTGAAGTGTGAAACAACAGAGTATTAAACTCAGACAAATTCAGAAAAGCCACCAGAAATCATCCTGGATGAATCTTAGGGAAATAAAAGAACAGGAAATAATCATTGACTATCACTGACAACCAGTGAGGCACAGTTGCTCTAAACACATTAGCATATAATCAACTCTGTTATGCTCCTCACCAATGTTGTACCAATGTTGATATGCTGTTTGGTGCTGGGCAGTTAGCATACTGTGGGTATATCGAGCTTTTCAGCTGAATACAGCCGCCCGCTGTGGCCAAAGAAAGAGAACAATGATGGTTAATCAAAGCGGTCAAGTTGCGGGCTATAAAACCAAAATGCTCAAGAGGGACTCTTTTAACATTAGAGTTAGTCATATGATCCATTGTTAATATAAAAATATGGATTTTAGCAGCTTTAAGTTACAGAAAAGAGGAGTATATGTGCTAATTAGAAGAGGAATTTAGCAAAGACTGGAAATGTAGTCAAATAATCACGGAGCCACTTTCCAGAACATTACCATCACCAAATCCTAACCATGCCACGCCAGATGGCAGTGAAACAATGTGTTACCCTTTAAAGGCCCTGACCCTGTCTTCCCGCATGAAGACAAGACACATAATCTGACTAAGTTAGAGCACTTCTGGCTCTTTCACAGAACACATGTCTGTAGACGTGTTTTTGTCTGTGCTCTTCTGGCTGTGTTTAAGTAGGCGGGGCTTGTTCGGAAAAAGGTGATGTCATGTACTTCCGCGCACCAACCAGAAGTTAGCTCTATTTGAACTGAAATCTAATAACAGATGTGGGTTTGTTTGCTGAGGCCACCGTCGATCAAATCAGATGATCATACCACACCCACACAAGTTATTAACTGTTGAACTAATGGATAAAGCTTGAACTGATTGTTGCTTTTTAGTCAGAATTATGGAATATTATCAAGAAAAATATGAAACCAAGTTTGTAAGAGCTTCTTTTTTTAGGTTGGCAGAAGCTGTAGTTCAAACTTTAGAGGGATGTCTTCCTCATCTTGGAATAGCTCAACGGCCTCTCACTCAGGATTTGTGCCACACTAAAAGAAATATTTTCACCTCTGGTGGTTGGACTGTTCAGTTTGCTGACCTAAAATAGACAATGAGAAATATTTTGGATTTATAGTCCCCGTTAACCCACTTTAACTTCATCACCTCCCGGCAGCAACTCGTAACTCTGGAACATCTGTCTCTGTCTCTGTTTAGAAAAGACTAGTCACGTGTCCTGTTGTCCTGTTTCTCTTGAGCGTGTGTGCATGTTGGCAGGTCGGCTCACCTACGTGCATGTATGCATGAATGTGCGTGTGTGTGTGCGTGTGTGTGTGCCAGAATGAGCCATCCTTTGGCCAGAACGGGGCCCAGAGGGATGTTGACTCTGTTATTTTATAGATATCTGCAGCTGGAAGACAAATATTGTTGTCTTGCAGGGATATTTGCTCAGACTTGGTAAGAGAATGTCTGAATCTCTTGTGGTACTTTTCAAATGTTAACTAAGAGAGTGCGAGGCCAAGCGTCTGACTTCAAGGCTCAAAAAGAAAGATGCGGTTGCATCATCAACCTCAGCTCTCCGTCTAGCCCTTGTCCTCATATGATCGTTTGCTTAAGTCCAGCTCTCAGAGGACAACTCCCCCTCACATGCTCTTACACTGTTAGACAGGGTTATTTTTCATAAAGAGTGGTAAGTGACTTGCTTCTGGCTCATCTATTTAATCTAGTTCCATACAATTCCGGGAATGTCAAGCAGGCTGAGAAGTTAAACACAGCACCGAAAGTGAAGGTGATGCTATTCAGCTAATACTTTTTAACTTTTTATTTATTATAAGTAATGTACTGTTTTAATTGATACTCCTGCGATGGCTTTTGAGCACACCTCAGGCCTCTGACCTGAAGCTGCTCACTGGGCATTAACTGTCTTACAGCTACCTGCTACTCCTTACAAAGTTAGGTCTCAGAATGCTAACATGGTGGTGCTGTTTCCATGTTAATTTAGCATATTAGCATGTTAAGATTTGCTGAGATATTTCAGTCTGGACTAAAGCCACAGGCTGACCAACCAATGACAGGTCAACTGGTGTTTTAAGATTTTTTCATCATTTATTTTCAATTTAAAAATAAAATCTATGGTGGATTTTGAATGACTGACAGCAGCACAGTTTAGCAGCAGGTAGTGTGCGTGCCTCACAGCAAGAAGGACGCCAGTTCGATCCCCAGGTCGGGCAGGGCCTTTCTGTGTGAAGCTTGCATGTTCTTCCCGTTCTCTCCGAGTGCTCCGGCTTCCTCCCACAGACCAAAAACATGCTCATTAGGTTAATTGGTGACTCTGAATTGTCCTTAGGTGTGAGTGTGACGGTTGTCTGTGTATATGTTGCCCTGCAATCGACTGGTGACCGATTCAGGGTGTACCCCGCCTCTCGCCCATTGGCAGCTGGGATAGGCCCCCCCGCAACCCTGAAAAGGGATAGTCGGGTATAGAAAATGGATGGATGGATGGATTTTGAATGCTGAGAGATTATTCCCTCTGAATGAATATAGAGCAGAAAACTGAAATCAAGCAAAATGGAAACCTTCAAATATGTTGTCTGTATGCATTTTAAGTGCCCTCTCAGCTAATTCTCTAATATCTTACTGGAAAAACATCAACCGCTGGCCTCACCCACTCACTTTTCTCAAGCTCTGAACTTCTTGGCATTGCTGCGTCTCTCCCAACAGGGGCTGCAAAAACAGCATTAGCATACGTGGGAGGGGATTTTTTACCATTACTCAGAATCAGATAGCACACAGTTGACCGTGACATAATTCTGTTTATAATGGCTTGAGACCGAGGGCTATATAAATGTCATATCCTTCTATCAGGGATATCTACACGTCTGCCCGCAGAGCATGAAGAGAGAAGGCGTGGAGGTGGAATATGCAGAACTGGCTGAGCGAGGACTGACCTGCGACCAGTCATAATGTAAATGTAATTATACAGTGGGTAGTTTCAGTGAAGCAATCTGATTGGACAATGGTGCGGTCAAGCCACGGCACAGCTAACCATACTTGATCTAGAAATGCAGTCCATCGCCAACTCGAGGTACCATAACATCTATAGAGCTACAGATCCACCAATCTTCTTTATATTTCTACTATCCCCTGACCTTCCTTTCTCTGTGGCTTTCCTTTTCTTTCACCTCTTCCTCCGTCCAAGCTGGTGGGGGCACAGTGAAACCTGGGCAGCACATGTGTTTGATAACATCACTTGAGTTACGGATCAGGCCCTGGTCTGTGCTGCTTACGTAAAGCCGTAACAAGGACCATTTAGACAAACAAAATGAGGTAAATTCACCAAAGCCATTTTCTATTTATGCATAATTAGACTAATTTCTTCATAAATGGTTAAGCGAGAGAGAAAAAAGGCAGAGATTACATGTTGGATCTCTTTGTGGGTTTAGATTTAATTGCAGATTTACAAGTAGTTGATTTGTCACAGTGCCACATTCAAATTAAGTCATCGGAGAAGTAACACAGTGCAATTCAGCTTGAATTTACTGTCATTCCTCTGTGCGCAATTACACGGTAAAACGCTATCTTAGTTTCAGGGCAAAGTCCAAGATATATTAAAGCAAAAGCAGCATGATGCAATTTTTTTTCAGAAGTAGGTCAAGGAAAACAGTGTAATGCAAGATTAACATTTGCTGGTTAATGGCTTAATCCATAAAAAGAATCCAAAAAGTCAACACACACACTCAGTCTGACATTGAAACATACATTTATTTTTACTGTTTAAAGATGAAAACAAACTGTCTGCAGTATTGTCATAGTAAAGATGTCAAAGCATTAAAGGATGGATTTGGATTGATGTCATTTCAGCCGTCTAAAGTACCTGCAGCCCCTCGACTCTCCCATGGACTCACCCAGGCCGGACCCTAACCCCATGAAGGTCTGTGGCTCATGGGGAACTGTGTCCGTTAAAGGCTGCTAAAAATAACAATATTGAAGAAACACCAATATGAAATAGCTTTTTTTTTTTTTCTAAAAGTGCCATCCTTGTCTACACATGCAGGGTGAACTACATGACTGCTGAGTAAGATTCTTTTCTGAGGCCGGATTTTTTTATTTTTGGTGATTTATGTTCTTACAAATGCCAGCGTGATTTTGATTGAGGTTTTCTTACTTCTGGAACACAACTCGGAAGTTCCACTTTTACTTTGGCTCTATATGTTGGCCCGTAAAATGCATTTTGAAGTCTTGCCAAAGCTTCTAAAAGGCTTCAGCAGTCAGAGTTAGCCAAATCAAGTGGTCACGTTGCAAAGTTTCCTTATCCGACTTGAGAACAGAGGTTGTCACGGCTGTGCAGAGAGACCAAGGATGATGATTTTGTAATGTGTTGTTGTGTTTAATTACTAAATAAGTTCTTGCTCTCCAGAAATTGTTATAGATAGAGACGCTGGATCATAACCTGACTAAAAGAATCCAAAAAATCCCACACACTGTTCATTACTACCTTGACTTTAGTCTGCATAAATTAAATGACTTGTCTCCATAAACAGTCCCTGCTGAGCTGTGGTGGAGTTGGCTGCCAGGACACAACACCAACAATGACCTTGCATATGAAGGAATCAGTTTAGGGCAGGTATTGACAGGAGGAACGATTTCAGAGACCAATAAGTCTCTTTTCATACAAAAGGCCCTTGAATCATTACGACAAAGAGTTTGTGAAGAGCTCTTCGACAGCGCCTGCCCCTGCGTGAGCCCGCCCTGCTACTGCAGGTTCACACAGGTCACAGGTGGCTGCCTGTCGGGGCAAGCAGCTCCAGATGGATGTCAAAGGACACCTCTCAATTTCACAACTCACCTCCAAGATAAGTCAACACAGCAGCGAGAGGAAGGGCAAAAGTGTCAGTGAGGGTAAGAGGAAACTCCCTGTTTTCTCATTGTTTACCTCTGTCCTACTTTGGCTGCACTTTCAACCCTCCGCATGGGACGTCATCATGTTTTCCTCTTCTTGTTCTTATCACCACGAACAACAAAAAGCTGTGTGGAGTCATATTTTTTTCCAGTCCAATTCAATGTAATGGTCCAAGTGGAGAGAGCGCAGATACAAGAAATGAATGTGACACCTTTTTCACATCACTGTCAGCTCACATTGGTTGAGGATTCACGTTACATCCTAGAATACATATAAACAGTCATCCAAAGGCCAGAATTAACCCTTTTTTTGTGTTTCTCTGTCTCTCTGTTTCTCTTCTCCAAAGTTTAAAGCTTTTTCAATGGAATTCAACCTGGGAAATTCCCTCGTCTGACACTCTGACAGCTCTGGTTTGTGTTGTTCAGGATAATCAGTGAATTCTAGAGTGGAGCCGAACCTGTAATTACAAGGGAAATTAGCAATAGGCAGTAATTTGTGTCTATATACAGCCGGGCTTTTGACAGGGAGGGCGAGTTCATTCGTAACCTTTTTCACCAACTTGAGCAAGTTGCAAGAGAAGTTTGGCAAGGATGCTGACTGTTCATAATAATCCTCAAACATTTAAATCCCCATTCATTACAGCAGAACTGAGTATTTTGAATCGCAGTTTATATTGAATCAATGTGCGATCTAAACCAGGTCAGCAGAGAATGACTGCAGAGACAGAATAAATTTGCAATGCCATCCCTGCATCCCTTTCTTTTCTCACTTCCTACCAAATTACGTCATGCGAGTGTGTAAAACATCGTCCAGTAATAAAGCCTTTGTTGAGTTCTTGAACAAAACCGCCCAATTCTCTCTTCAGATGCACCAAGAATTGTGCTGTGACGCCTGTAATCTTGAAGCCATTTGGCCCAAGGAGAGTCCATTGCTCAGAACACAGTTAAAACACATTCGGTCCGTGTGGTTTCGAAAGCTCAATCCTTTTTTTAAATGCTCCGTGTTGCTGAATCACTACCAGCTGCCACAGCCAGCATCCTGCCAGGTTAGTCACCCACTGATGTGTTAGCAGCTGGCTGTTACACAGGCTGCTGCAGCAGCTTAGATGCAGAAATGACAGGAAAATTAATATAAACAGCATCACACTAACAAAAGAAGAAGAAACTTGGTTCAGGGCTGGTAATCAGTGCTGACAAAGGTATCCAAAATGCAACAAGAAAAAGTAAAAGTCTGCGAAGGGGGATGCATTTATGCATTCATATCGTAAATGTTTTGGTAAAAAAAATATTCTACAATTAAATTGGCTGGTTATTGATGAGTCAATAAAAGTTTTATTTATTTATTTATTTATTTTTGTTAAGCTGGTATCGACAGCTATAAAGCATTTCTTTCACTCACTCTGTTGAGTTCATATGGCGACATGTGTTAGCAGACTGCCCACTTACACATCCAGCAGCCACAGAGCAACATTAGCATTCATTTGAAGTCCTGTTTCTTGACTTTGCTCTGTTTTGGTCTCCACCAACTCCTTCACTATACTCTGCATTCAACAGCTAGTTGCTTACTTTGTGTAACAGAAGACTAGCATGTTAGATCTTTTTGCCTTCCACAACGAACACCACAACATATTCCAACTGTTGATCAATAGGAGCACAAAATGCACTTCCATTCTTTCAAAACTGTAAACGTGGCTGTTTGTCAGACTCTACCTTCTTCCCAGTGACATTATGCACGCTGTGAAAAGAGCAAGCCATGATTGGTCGGGTAGCAACGTGTAGTCTGTCATGTCTCCGACATGGTGACCACGTAATAAACAAAAACAGTGTAGCCACAAAAATAATGTAGTTTGAAACCTGGCATAAAATGCTCTCTAGCAGCACGGACATCAATTCTCTGTGGGTTTGTCACAGCAATTTTCACATTTGACATACTGCAGTCATTTGACCCGGTGATTATACAAAAGAATTGAATCCTGCAGCTTTAAGGTTACATTTGCTCACCCGGGGTTTGCAATTGCTGTTGGTTTCACAACAGTTTCTTACTCGGGTTGTAGTGTATAAGTTTTAGCATTTTTACATGTTATCAAAAACTGAATGGCTGAATGGCACTTCACTCATTATTGGAGGTAAGAATGGAAGAAGTGGAGCCTTGAGCTTGTTGTGACAGAAGCTTCAAGAAACTGCAGCATCACGTCCATATTTTTCATTCTACAGCTTCACGCCATTCTGCCTCCTGGCAATTTGGGTTGTTCTGTCTCAAAAAGTCAGCACATGTTGCCGTCAAAATTTGCAGCCCTTTAATGATGCTATGATTCATTTTCAATTCATGATCTGCTTGCAAACTTTTCTCTGCCTCTTTCTTCCTGTTATGTTTGTTGTCTTTATCTCGTCCTGCTTCCCAAAAGGTTGCTATGATATTTTCTCTGAACTTAGGACACCTATGTAGGGCGTGAGCGTGCGTGAGCGTGCATGCGCGTGCGTGCGTGCGTGCGTGCGTGCGTGTGTGTGTGAGAGAGAGAGAGAGAGAGAGAGACAGCTGCTTGGAGGATAACAGCAGCGTGTGATGACAGGGCAGCCAGGTCTAATTAGAGAGGTCTTCCAAAAGCTGTAGAGCTGATGTCACTGACACTGCAGCTGCAAGGGTCATCGTCCACACACACACACACACACACACACACACACACACACACACACACACACACACACGCACACACACAGAGTATTAAAGCTACCTATGTTACACACCTGGTAGAGAGGGTGTGAGGCGTGAGGGCTTAAAGGGAGGGTGCTGAGACGTCGATCATCTGCTGCAGTTGAGGGAGATTACGTGCTGAGTCAGACAAACAGCTGATCGACAGCGGTTATTAGCTCAGACCGGGGGCTTCCCCACTCGCCTGCTTCTTGGATACGAGGCAGAAATACACCTGAACTCTGTATTTAGATGACAGCCTTCCTGCTTCAATGAGCAAGTTAGGGGAAAGGATATCATGTAACAATCAGCTTTAGGGTGATCTTATTTAAAGATTGTATAGGTTTAAGCACAGCTTTCAAGAAGCAGCCTGAGAATACATTCATCAGTGACATTTTCAGAACATGTTTCTGTTATGTTTTGATGTTTTAAACATTGTTTGGTATCTTTTTCTTGTAGAATTCAGAAGTGCATCAGATTTGAATCATCTTGCACTTAAAAAATAGCTGTTGAGAGTTAGATGAGAAGATCGATACCACTCTCATGCCTGTACATATAGCAGGGTGAAACTTTATGTACAGATAAAAGTAAGTAGAGGGGAAACAGCTGACCTGGCTCTCTCAAAAAGTTGGAAAAAAAAAAAAAATCACCTAAAACCTTTCATAATTACTGTTTTTACTTTTCTGTTCATGTACAGATTTTACATGTTTGTCAGCTTTAGAGGTGTTTTAAGGCTTTATGCTAAACTAAACTAAGCTAAGCTAAGATAATGAGTCAGTCAACTAAATTTTGACAAGAAAGTGAAATAGCGTATTACACAAAATGTTGAACTATTCCATCAGCAGTAACCCAGACAGCACCAATGGTTTGGTATGACAGTGTGATCTGCTAGGATGTCAGAGTATTAGTAGTAATAGCCACCATGACTAACAAGACAAGGAGGAGAACCTACAGAAAGTGCAAGGAAGATTTAAGAAAAAGACAACCAGCAGTCTCATTTCAGTATTTTCTTTTCGCCTCCCACACTATGCCCATCTTCCTCTTCCCACCCACAGAAACCCAGACTCTTGGAACAGCACACGCCACCACAGCCAAGTCTCCAAAGACTAACTTCCTCCAAAAACACAGTAATCTTGTTTGCGCTGCCAATTTAGGGGTTAACAACACGATTCTGGTGTTTAACTAAAGGCCCTTTATCATTCCTCGGCTGACCTCAGCATCCCCACGGGGACCTAATGATGACATCATTAACAAGCGCCAAGTATTGCTGGTTGATAATCCCTGAGATCATGTACTGTAACTGACAAGGGTGGATCCTGATGGTGGGCGTGAGAGAGAGTGAAAGAGATGGAGAGAACAAGAAGAGGGAGGCAGCAGCACTATCAAAAACCTCGGTTAGTTCAGGCAAAACATAAAACTTTACTGGCAATCAGCCATGCTGTTAGTTATGGTATGTCTCTATCTTCCATCCTTCCATTTTCTTTGCCGCTTATCCCTAAAATTTTTTTGTCACAATTGTCGCAGTATATGTTTCAGCATGTCCCTAGATGGGATTTCCTTCTTGGTTCAGACGGCACATGAAAATGGCCTTTTAAAAAATTAGCAGCCATGTCTGCTCCCACACCTCGTGGTCATGTTACTTTGGATAATTCACAGACTCACTGTGAACAATGTCGACCACAGAATTAGTCCCAACAAAAATTCTTGACATTGAACAAGCAACTGTATCTTTAATGGTGGGAGGAGGATTTTTGCTTTTCTTGTACCATTATCCAACATAGACATTCATTAAATCAGCAAAATGTTTGACTGATCCACACACTGACTGTTGCCTAACCACACAAAGAGTCTACAGCAATGCCAGCAGCTCTGTGAGGTCATCTGTGGCCTGCACTTTCCTGCTACAGTAAATGGTACCACCAGCACTCATGCTCAAAATGACAACGCTAACATGCTGATCTTTGGCGCGATATCTTTACCGAATTCTCCATCTTACTTTAGCCTGGTAGCATTCTAACGTTTGCTGGCACAAGACATAAATTAGCACTGGGGCTGAGGGACAGGTCATTAGCTTTGCAGGCATTTAGCCAAAAACCAAACATATAATTCTTTGACCTGATGATGGTGATGTTAAAAGATCCCCAAAGTTATTACAACTCATCCTGTGAGACATGAATGTGTGAACCTAACTTCAGCCTAACAATCCATCCATTAATTGAGGAGACGTTTCATTAAAAACCCCAAGCAAACACAACCTCATGCTGGTTTCATTATCATTCATCCTCTTGGCACTGTGAATGTTCAAACTACATCTCATGGCAGCCTATAAAATAGTTGTTGAGATACTTCAGTTTGGACCAAAGTGGTGAACCAACCTTCTGAACGCCTGACAAACCAACCTACCCATACCACCATGCCTGGAGCCACGCAACACATCAATGTACTGCTCAGCGTGCCACTGACAAGCAGAACTCAGCATCTGTATCTCATTTGTGCTTTTGTGCATCTGACCTTAGATCTGATGGGCTCGCCAGACTAACATGTACTGGACTATAACTTCACTGGGCAAGAATGAAGGCAAGGCCTTCATCATGCATCCTGTCTGAACAGCGTCATCATCTGTGTGACTGCACAGAGCTGGTGGAAAGTGATGTGACAACCTACAGCTATGTGCATCTACTGATTTGTGTAATGTCATGAAACAGATCTTTTACTACAAACACACAGGTAACATGGAGTCGAGCAGACACAATATGCTTCTGGTACAGACAATGACACTAAGACTTTCCTGAAGTTATGGTGTTCTGCATAGAGAACTTCTTTATAAAGTTCCAGCTTGCAAAAAATAAAGAAATGTGTTTTTCACCATCCCTATGGTGTCTGAACATATGGCAGCTCAGGCTGAGTTTCTCCTCAGAGCACCATGGCGTTTATTTCCAAACACGCTTCCCACTCAGATGACACATGTGTGTTTATGTGTATTTGGTGAGTGGGAGAGACTTATCTAGCAGTTATTGGCCAACACACACATTATTTTATCTTCCAGTGCTTGTCAGGTCCTCGGGGCTAGATGAGCTACGAGATGAGCTGGTAAAAACAGAAGCGACCCATCCAACTGTTACTGTGAAGAAAGAGTTTTAGAGTGCTTCCTTGCTTGGCGGCTGCAGGGCTCAGCTCCCTCACAGGTTATGTATCCCTGCAAGACGCTGAACGCTCTACCTCCTGCTCGTTTCTGAGGACATGAGCTTCTGCTGAAGATGTAAAGCTGAGAAGGAGAGCAGTAGAGAAACAGAGAGCATGCTTTTTCTTTATTTGTTGCCTTCAATTATCTCCTTCCTGTATCAGACGTGCTGAGGCACACATCTCTTGCTGCTGAGTGAACGTGGCTTTTACATGGTCCTTTACTACCCCCATCAGGTCAAATTAGGAACTGCAGCTGCTCAGATGAAGGTATATAGCAATTGTCAAAACATAGATTGATAATTAAATGTTACTTTTTTCTAAAGAACCCCACAATTGCAGTAAGTTACCACCAGACAATGTGAGGTGTGTTTCAGGAAATCATTTCATTGATTTTTGAAGAGTCTAAAAGTACCTGCTGTTCTATTATATTCTGGTGGTCTGTGGCGCCACTTGAAGAATTACCACCAGCCACCCACTCACATTTACCAATCTTCACCTTCTTTACCTATTCCTCAAGGAATCCAAGAGGGGAATCATCAACCTCACCCCCTTATAGAGCTGGATTTGATCAGGAAAACCTATACTGTAAAACCAATACCAGCCAACAAAAGAGAGATCATCAATTTAGCTTAACTTACCTTAATCAACCTAATTTCCACTGGGGCGAGGGACATGGCTCCATAGTTTTTGCTCTTCTGTGCCTCTGTGTCTTTTCTACAGTGGATGTCTAACTGTATGACTGCCAACAGTTACAATGATGAGAGGAGGGAAAGCATTTGACCACATCATGAGGACTTTTACGATGGAAAATGCATTATTCCTCCCCTCATGCTGTAAGGCTAGTTTTAAGAGACAGCTGGACACTCTCGCAGATTACAGGCTGTAGTCCTGAACACTCATTAAATGTATCAGTAAGTCGACTCATCCACCTGACACAGGAGAGACAGATAGAGGAAAGTCAAAGTTTTAGAGGATGAGAACTTACCGAGAGAGTTACTTTGTCTACCAATTACAAAACATTTTTTCTGATTTTTAAAACCTTTTTTTTTTCTGACAGACACTGCATTCAAAAAGCAGGAGATGTTGTCAGAAAAAGAAACCTAGAGAGCAACTTCATGAAAAGGATCATGTGATCCTGTACAAAAAGCTGCATCTGCTCATTTCCAGCACGACTCAGTTGTCAGTGCTCTTCATCAACACCTGAACACACCACCACACAGTATCCTGGCCATGTTTTCTTGTCAAAATGCAGCATTATGACACCTGACAAATGTCACTGTGATGGACGTCCTCTCAAAGCAAGATTCAGAAGTCTGCTGGTGTAATCATTTTACAGCATATCCATGTATAGCAGCAACCTGCAACCTGATGCAGCAAAGATAGAGACAAAACTGAAACTAATGAACTGCTCTCATATGACTCCCTGTAATGGTCCTCACAGGAATAAAGGTTTAAGTGTGCGCACATACACACATGTACTCCACTGTATGAACTCTAAGTATGAAGTTACATATCACTGACAGCAGACACCATGCTGCCTGCAGACAACACAGCAGTCATGACTCATTAGGATAAATCACTGCGGGGGGGGGTAACTGTTGTGCCTGGACTGACGGGCATGTACAAATTTGTATGTGTTTGCAGGATGCGTCTGTGTGCATGTGTGTCTGGATTGGCTGCTGCATGTTACTGATGGCTGCTACAGTGAAGCCTGTGATGATCAGATAGATCTACACATGCACAGGCAGTTTCATAATGTAGATTTTTCTGTGTGTTTTGGCCTTTCGTCCCCACTCAAACACAGTTTTACGTTACTGAAAATTGAGCTTTTGGAAAAATCCTTAAAGGGTGACGATAATCAGAACCGTTTTTGCAGTGTATTCACAGGTAGCCTACTGGCAATAGCAGTGTGGACTCAGCATGAGTGTTTCTCTGTAGTCTCTGTAGTCAATCACAGCATTTTAATAATAGAAAGGAATTTTAGCTGAGTCATCGTGCAAACACCTAGCCTCAGTTAGTAAAGCAGACTTATTTTCTATAATGCCAGAGGTCTTTGGTAATAATTCCGATGAAACCAAATGTGTTTACAACCTTGTAAAATTAAGCATATTTCAGCAAAACTACAGCCTTGTAGACAGCTGGCTACCACTGCAAGCAACTATACTTTGAAAAGAGAAAAATCCTAATATTGGTTCTTGCTCTGTGATTATATGATATTGGAGTGTGTTGCTCTCATTGGCTTTGTTGTGGCTCTGTAAATTCTCTTGAGAGTAATAGGTGAGTCCTACACTAATACAGAGAATGTAAAATTATCCCCCTGTACTTCTTCTGTCTTGAAAATGGTCCATCAAAAAGAGCATGTGTATCGTGCCACTGTCACCATAGACCAAACCTCATTTAAAAATGTATTGTTAGAGTGTGGATGCACACATTATTCCTAAGACTTTCATTTTTATGAGATGACTGAGTTGTTGATGTTGGCCTGCATCAGTATTCTGTGACTTCCTCATCGGTGTACCAGTGCTTATTTAGTCAGCAAGCTAATCAGGCCCAAAATCCACATTTTGCAGTGATTCACTGTCTGCTGACTAGTTTTTAGCACATCCGAAACACCCTCAAAGTTATTAAAGGACTTCTGTTGCTTCTTTGAGAAGCTGCAACAGCTCACACTCACTTCTTCTGTTTCTTCCAAACAAACTAGAAATATGTATCACATCCTGTGCAACAGAGAAAGTTTACTGGAAAACACCAACCTGTTGCAGAGTTTTTCCCCCTAGGATGGTTATGGAGGTCTTGTGAATAACTAATAACTCCAGCGGTCATGACATCACTCAGCAGCGTCATCTGCTATTAAAATCAAAGTGGAAAGTAACTTCACACATTTTGCTTATTTGTGATTCATGGCTGCCAACATGAAGCCATTCATGAATTATTCATGAGTTTTCCACCGCTGCTCCAGGAAAAAATGGCATACCTGACACATTCAGCACATAACGAAGCAACAACGTCTCGTCTCTGAATCAAATCCACGTCTGCCCTCCCAATGCCCTCCCCTCCTTGCTGTCGTTTGGCTAAAAATATAAAAATTTTCTCCTCTAATCACTCTAATATCTCATTTTCTGTGCAAAGGAAAACATAATATTGGATTTGTAATGAGGTGTTGACTGCTCACACAAGCCTGATGCAGCAGGGAACGCTATTCAAAAACTGTTGTGCCATTACGCTCGTTGGAAATCATTCTGGATAATAGCAATCAGAAGAGTGCCTGAGTTTTCTCTCCCGGTTGTCGGAACAAAGCAACAACGGTGCTCAAATGTGCTGCCAGATGAAACTGCAGAGGAAAGCCGGAGCAGATGTCTGATGGGAGAGATTTCACGAATTCTGCCAAACCTTCAGGGAATTTTCACACTGACAGAAGACAAGAGATTCCAGAAATGAGAAGCAGGGAGGGGGATAGACGGAGAAAGTGATGTGGTAGAATCTCAACGGCTAGAGTGGAGTTCAGTCTGATATTGTCATGCGCTAGAGGTGCTGTTATCACTGGCTGGTAACCAGTAGCCACTATGGAGACACATAATGAAGCGACGATGAAGGAAATGATGGCAAGATCATCCCATGATAGCTCCGTTTAGTCAAGAACTCTTTTATTTGGAAGCCTTTTCATTTATCTGTGGAAGAAAGACACCGTCTTGAGGGGACCTGACTGAGAGTGGGACTGCACCAAAAGCAGGAAACAAGAAATGTCTCCCGGCGAGGCGCGGCGCGTTTACTTCCTGTTCTACTTTTGCTAGAGAATCATCCAACACCAAGACGAACAGCAGAGAGTGGAAAAGTCTTAAAGTTGGCAAACTGACTCAATGTCTGTTACACGATACATCATTTTTTTCAAAAGCATTAAATTTAAAACATCTAATTACTGCAACTAATTACAAAACCAAAAATGAGCAGCTTTTTTTTTTTTTTGCGGTCAGCTCTTTCACAACCAATTGAGAATGAAATAAGATGATTTTCTGCTATATTTGAATAACCTCTCAATTTCTACAGAAAGGTGAAGCCCCCCTCCACAGGACTGGGCTATCGTGAACATTTGCATTCAGCTGGAAGCTTATATTTAAAGAAAATCCAAGGCGCACATCTCACATCTCACTCTCATTTGCAGATTTTTGTTGAAAGCATTGGATTAACTATAAAGCATCTCAGTTATAAAGTATTATTCCTTTCAACACGTGGGCAGATAAAAAAGAAAAACACTAATGATTGCATTAGTGCAGCAATATTTAATCAACTGTTCCTGAGCTACGTGATTTTAAAAATCAATTCAGCTTGTACAGTTTGTTTATATTGTTCTTGGCTCTTTTTGCCTTTGACAAAACCAAGACTAAGCGGCAGGCAGGCACTCTGTACTTCCAGCCAAGCTTGGATGTTGAAGCCAGCAGTGTAATAGGATATCATTTGGATAAATCCTGGCATTTTGAACATTTGGACAACATTCAAATGTCAGTTGTTTTAAGGAGACTGAATCCTCCCCAAGCTTTAAACACAAACACACACAAGCTGCTCCTCTCATTTATGGTGAAAGCTAATTTTTACAGAGTCTCTGAAGGGTCACAGTGCAAATTGTTTTTTTGAACTACTTTTGGATTCACTCACAATCATTTTAGCGTCCCCCACAATAAGTTTGTACGAAACACTGTCGGAGCTCGGCCTTGAGAAGTAATGAATGCACAATGTAAAGTGTCACATCATCTCTCCTTTCTTTAGTATCTGCAGAGTGTTTCCCTAAACTGGCAGAGCAACTGGACCAGACCAACTGCTCCTACGGATCAGGGGGGACGCAAAACTTATTGCAAGTGAACCCAAAAGGAGGTAAGAAAAAACAAAATATATGTATTTTTTCTCTTTCATCATCCTCCATTATTAAATGTTTTAGCTTTAATTAAACCACTGTAAATGCTTAAAGTTGTATTAATTTACTTTGAAGCATTTGAGATCAGCAAAACCAGTTGAGAACATCTAACATATCACAAACTTGCTGACATGTTAGCAAACACTTGCAGTAATTTGATCCATTGTTAAAAAATGTAGATATATTTATTACTAGCTAGATTTAGCAAGGCTTAGATGCGATACGCACATATGATCCTGTGCATGTTCTTGTCTTGAATAATGGGTTCAAAGTAAGGCAGCACACCACAATTGACTTGTTGGCGGACTGGTGGAGCCGGATGCTGGATTTTTTGGTCCCATGTCCTCCAGAAGCCGCTGATTTGGCAGAGCTGTGCTAAAACAGAAGATTTGCAAGAACACACTAGTGATGAAAACTGGCTTCAGACTGCATTTCAGGAACAAATAACAGAAGGTGCAACCATTGTGTATCACTGGATCGACCAGCGCTCCGAGGAACCAACATAAGCAGTGCTCCCTACCATAAAAACAGGAGTGCAGCCATAAACACAAGAGAAGTAGACGTTAGAATAACAAGACTGCTGTCCCGCGACATGACGTCCACAATGTCGGGCCCCAGACTCCTCTGTTTGTCTTGGACCAGCTACAGCAACGTGCAGATGACCCCAGTGAACTCTGCAGTTAACGATGTGGTGGATGTGCACGTCCATGTGTTTGCATGTAACTTTGCACACAATTTATCCTGAACTACAACATCATACCTGACAAATAGCTGTGTGTCATTGTAATTAAGGGCAGTAAGTGATGGAAAGTTTTGGGAGTTAAATAGAGTTGGAAAAAAAAATCTCTGGACATCTTGTGAAATAGAGGAAGGTCGTCTTGTGTAGTATCACCTGTGCATTATGCTGTGTTGATTAGAGGTAGCACATAGAGTTTATTTAGGAGGTTTTGTGTTTAGTTTGTCTTGGCTCACGCAGATCTGAGATATTTCATTCTTTCTCATCCTTCTACTTTGCGTCACCTCTTATGTTACCTCACAGCCATTTGTTTCACTCTTTTCACATGGACGGTCACTCTCCTCCACTTTCCTCCCATGCTCCAACACTTCAGCTTTTACCAACAAGTATCGTCTTGCTTACGTCCTTCTCAGAGTTTGTCATTTAGATGGAGGTGTCCCTTATGTGAATGCTCCAACAGCTTTAATCAGATATGACCATTATGGAAGGAGCTGCAAAGCTTGCATGGTATTTCTCATGGTTAAAATGGAATGATATGTACAGTACAACATCAGACTTATTTTGCTGTTGAAGCCTTAATTAATGACCACCGTGAGCATGAAGGGCTGCTCACTGCTGAGCAACTATTGGGAGAATTCTGCTGCAGGAGATCATAAGTGGCAAATTGATTACATTATCAGTAATCATGCAATACATGGCAACATGTTATAGTAATGAGATTACTTTTTTGAGCACAAACTGGTCTAGAACATGTTAGCCTGGAGGCCTGGGGAGACAGTTAGCCCCAACCAAAAGAAGAAATGCAACTTCTGGTAGCAGAAGTTATATAATTTACTTAACATTGCCATTTATAAGCCTACATTTATGCTTGGGCATAGTTGAAGGATGTGTGAACTTACATCTTCACTGAGAGGACAGGACATGTGGAGGGCTGCATTCAGCCACTGAAGCTAAACTAGCAGTTGACCTGTCAGTAACACCATTAAACTGGGTTACAGTTTAACTACAAAGGATTATTCTGAATTTGATGCAGTAACGTGTTTCGGACAAGTTGGTACAGGAGCAGCAAAAGACGGGGAAAGTTGTGGACAGAGAAGACAGGAGAATGATGAAAAATTTACAGTTTAATGTAATATTATATATATTCAAGGAAGGTGCAACAGGTGACTACAGACGAATCCAGAGTAACCGAGTCCAGGAAGTGACAGGTCCAGTTTCTTTGGTGAGAGCAGACTGGCAGGGTGCAGATGAGGACAGGTGAGGATTTGGCACCTAAGCAGAGACACAAAAAGGTCAGGAAGACGAGGGAAAAACTGACAGAGGTACTTCACAACCTTCTTGGTCTTGGTTGGTAAGCAGGCAGACTGACATACTGGCTGAAAACCTGGTGCTTACGTACGGTGTAGGCAGGTGATCTTGATTGCTCGATTGATATAGCTGTGCTCAGGAGGCCGGGCTCAACCGACAGGAGAGGAAAAACACAGGACACAATGGAGAAAAGACTGCAGAACTTCACAAAATGAGCATTTAATTTCTCTGTATATTATTTATCTGGATGGTTTTAGGACCCAATGACAGTACCACTGGAACGTAGCTGTTGCTTGTAGCAGTTTTAATTTCAGGCTCGGCAGAGACATAATGTAGTTTAAAGTGTCTTGAAACATTTGGTGAACCAAACACTAAACAGTCACATGCAAACAAAGATCCAGGAAGTGCAGGGCAAGACTCCATGGTCAGACAAAGACAAAAGGCTAAGAAATTTACAGGGGAACAGGAGAATAGACACAGTCAAAGGCAGGTTCAGCAATAAGAGCTCAGTCCAATTGTAATTGCTGGAGAGTCTTGTGTGGCAGGACAGCCAAAAGGCCACCTGAATGAAACCACTCGACAACACCACCTGGGGAGTCTCACCACAGGAATTATATTATGGGCTAAACCAATACCCAGGCAACACAGGTTTGTTAAGTGCGGTGAGACAGGTGTCGTTCCAAAAGAAAGACAAATTCATTGATTATTAATTAAAAAAGTAGCAGGAAGTATCTGTGAAGAGAGTTAGCACTGTAAACACAGTAATCAAGCTGGTGTGAAAAAAGTAGAAAAGATTTCATTACAATTATTTAATCATTCTTCCAATGTTATATTTTTAAAACAACTTCCAGTAGAAATAACTAAGATAACTGGGGGAAAGGAAAGGTGGGCTGAGGCTAGCTGTGGGAGGCAGCCTGCTTAAGGGTGTGTTCCAACAGTGCACTGACCACTTGTGTGCTCACGGCAATCAGCAGTAACTGCAAACTGTGGTTCGATGTTGGGTCCCTCTGGTCTTACCACTACAAATTTGTGAAGGAACCACGCTAAAAGGCCTAGCCTCCACCACATGCCAGTGACCAGCTCCACTAAAAAAGGGAAAGGAATCATCAAAGCAGTCTTAGGGATCAATACCAGTTGGTTCAATTTAAAACACCACCTAGCCTCCCAGTCAGGCACTCAGTGAGAGGGGTGCAATTGTGCCAGAACGCTACGCAAAAAGACTAAAATTAAGGGCAAAAAGCAGCTGATAGAGACCTAAAATACAAACACATTACATGTTAAGTTTATAACATGCATTGCACACTAAATGTTAATAGGTTATAACATAACAATAACACACCCACACAAAAGTTAACACAGCCATAACATGGCACTAACATACATGCTAAAGTTAATAACCATACTATAACATGCTAACAAGTACCTCAGATATCAATCATACATCATCAGATCATTCGGAGCAGACAGATTGCCAAGATCTCACGGAAGCTTTGTCAGCTTTTGTCAGAAATTCAGGTGCAAAGTCTGTACTAAAATAAACATTTCCAAAAAAAAAACAAAAAAAAAAACAAAACAACATCCAGTCACCTACCTCAGAGTCACAAAGAGGGGTCCATGTGGCATCAGACAAGGTAAGGCAAAACGAAGCCATGATGCCACAGGTGCTTTTAAATACCCTCAGCCTGATTGGGGGCTGGACCAGGGAGGAGCTCACCTACTTCTATGGAGGTACACTCACCAGCCAACAGAAGTCATGCAGCCTGAACACCACGTGTTCCTGCTACACTTGCATGGAAACAATGGCCGTTTATCAATATGCGTTCTTCTCTGTACTTGTGTTCTTGTGTACTTGAGAAACGTCATCACTCTGAGTCCAAGTACTGTTCCAATTCTCAAGTCCGCATCTCGACAAGTACACTCAAATACCCGGATGTGTTCTTGCCCCTCCCACTTTATCGAGGATGCATCGGCTGGTGACTTGTGCGGATTTGGGGCAACCACGTATCCCAGAATGCATTTCGTCGCAACAATGCCAGAGGAGAGGACTCACAACTATACGTTACAAGTTTGGAAATACTGCTGTTTTAGTAGTACGGAATGTGGTTTTAAGATTATTTTATGTGAGAAAGTGGATGTTAAAACTTAAAATCTGTGGTCGATTCATCACGATAGCACGTAGTTTAAAATTTGCTCCAAAGTTTTCGGAGATGTGTCGTCCTGCTAACGTCATCAAGTACGCTGCCGTCCCAATTGCAGAATGACGGTCCTGCGTCCTCCCATCCTGGAGAGACTGCACTCCCAAGTCGAACTTGCTAAGTCCGAACTTGGCATACTTGGTATTGAGAAACGGCTTATGTGCAGTGTGAGAGAGCAGCTTAAATACTGCACTGATTGCTATGAGTCTCAGGTGTGTGATCAGGTGAGCAGGCAGGTAGGCGTGGCTGAGTGTGGAAAATGACTGATGGCACAGGTGGGCAGATGAGGAGACAATGGCAGCAGGTAAGAGACTGAATATACTGTGACATTACCTCGTGTTGCAGTGGCCTTTCCATTAATCTGATGACTTTCAAATCAAACTTGTACCACATGTGAATCAGAATCAGAATCAGAAAAGCTTTATTGCTGGGTACGATTTTACACATACCAGGAATTTGCTTTGGTGAGGTTGGTGCATGACACATCTATTAAAAAGAAGCTATTAAAAAAGTAAAAATATAACAGTAAGTAAAAAATATAACAGTATAAACGTATATACACAAGTCTGTTTGTTTTTTTGTTTTTTTTTACAGAAGCACAGTCTGTTTTTCAAAAGGAAGTGAAGTGAAGCTCTGCATGAAGAACTTACTAATTTTGCGTGGACGTCACTCGTGTTTTCAACCCACTCACTCAATATTCACATACTTTACAGGCAATCCAGTAGCCATCAGACAACAGTGACACCTGTTAAACCGACAGAGCAGTGATGTCACTCAGATGTCAGCCTCTGTCTTTTTACCTGTATATGACAGTCTATTCACTTTTGGCACTAAGTACAGACAGCGCTGTCAGGGAGGGGAGATCAACAGATCTTTGTCATAAAGACTCTCACCTTCTATCCTTCTGTCTCTCTCTGCATTCATTCCTGTGTCTCTCACTCTGTCCCTTCCATCATCACACCAGTTGCGTTTGTCACTTGTCCTCCTCTGAACCTCAGATTCCCACGGAGAAATTAAAAACACAAAGTCGTTCCATCTTAAATCCATTTGTTGGTCTGAGCGTGAAATGAGCTTCTCTTCCTCCGTGGGCTCAGTGTGGGTTGCTCTTGGGACGTAGTGAGAATGAGATGACAGCGGGAACCATTCGCTAATCAAATCAAACTGCCTTTTTTAGGGACTTCTTGATTTTGTGGTAGCGCTTCAGCGTGCCATTCTCTCTTTTTTTTTTATGTGTGTGTGTACATGTTGAAGTGGCTTACATTTGCTGACCTCTGTTTGTCAGCGAGGTTTCTCAGAAAATTACCAACATGATTTGGCTGAACTTTAGCAGCACAAAGCTATGTGCTGGTGGGAGTCCAACATCTGGGACGACCGACTTGGTTGCTCAAAAGTTTCAATACATTCACATGCTATTTTGTTGTAAAATGAAAGACAGATGATAAATGAATACAAAAAGTTCTGCACTTCACCATCTTCAGCTGGGGAGAAACATGGTGTCTGCTCTTATTTTTCTGTTCATTATCTCTAAAATAAACCACTCACTGTGAGGCAGCAGACCATTACTTAGTTTCTTGCTGGTGTGCCGCCAACCAAGCTTCAGTTGAATAAATTATCTCATCTGATAAGTGGTAACCAAAACATACTTGACCTTTGTGGTACACTGGCTGACAGTGTCGACTTCAGGCTCCTGACTTGCATACCCTAAATGCCTCTGATTTGGCAGGAATAAGGCAGAGAAGCTGTTTGTTGCTTTTCCCATGGGGTCAAATTCAAATTGCACACATGTAGTCAGCTATGTTTGCACTTAGACTTCATACAGTGAACCGTAAATTTATAGCACTGACATTGCGCCCAACAGTAAAACTATATCAAAACCAGACAAATCATTAGTAACATGAGGACAATTAAAAGTGATTGGTGGGTAAAACAAAACAATAATAATCTCAGTTCATCTTAAAATCCATATTGCAAAGAACATCAAAGGAAGCCCATTTCACTGATTTATTTTGCGGGCCTGAACCTCTTTCGCGATTTCTCAAAACCCTTTGTTTTACATGCTGCTAAATGCTCCACTATGTTCACTAGCTAGTTGCTAAATGCTGCAGCATTTGGCGCTGAGCAGGTAGTGTACACTGGGTTTTTAGAGCTTTCTCCTCTGTAAACAGACTCCTGCTGCATCAGAAAATGACTATGAGATTAAAGAGAGTGAACCAAAACAGGAAAGCTGTTAATATTATATGTTCAGTATATATTGTGCAGATTACCATTTTTATTGTGCCTCTGGGACATTATTTTCTATAAATAAATAAAAAAACGGATATAAAGTATGTAAAGTAAAAATAAGTAAAAAAAAATAAATAAATAAGACAGTTTTCTAAAAATAAGAAAACTGCAAGCAGAAATCTCGCTACAGGTGCAGTTTCAGAGCAGAATTATTCTGATCTTTTCACCTCCTGACAGCTGACAGTACAGTAAACATAAGAGTGACAGACACACTGGCTGCTTACCAATACTTTGATTTTTACAAACATATTTTGGAGTTGATATGCCACTGCTGTACGAATGTCTGGACTTTCTTTCAACCCATATTCACAGCAACGATCATACTTTCACATGAGCCCCAGACATGACCTTACTTCATATCTCAAATCATTCGGAGAGGTGAAATTAGACACTGAGATGCTGCTTTTGACATTGTACGTATTGAGACATGCATTCAACAGTGACCTCGACTCTCAGCCGTGATGGTTACCACTTGGTATAAAGTTGCAGCTTTTTAGGATTTCTTGAAATTGAAGCTTTATGTTTTCTAGATTGTTGCCGTAATAATTCAATCACATATATTATTTATTTAAATAAAACATCAAAACACGGGTGAATAAGAGTTGTTAAGAGTGTTCTTTGCTGATTTTGGCCTTGAGCCTCTTCCTCTCTGCATAGATATGATGTGGAAGAAGTCTATGAACATCAATCGAAGCACACGGTCATTTTTTAGCCATTGTTTGTCAGTAAAGAGATTGTTGAGAGAGCTTAAACGATCATGCAGACTTATTGAAAGTTTGAACACATACACTCTTGTTTAAATAAGCTCCACGATCGTCATTCATTGGAGTTTTGACAGAGGGGGAACTTGATCTTCACTGAGTGGTGATAAACATTCCTGCAATGTAATTATCCGTTAAAGAAGAATTCAAATAGCAGTAGCTGCTCCAAAGCCAGGCCTCACACCTCGGCCCAATTCATGTGTGTCGACTAAAAATTGGGGTTGGCAGTGGCAAAAGACTTTTTGGTCATTAATTAAATGTAATTAGAGTCAAACTGAACTGTTATCAGCTTCTCCTCAAACAAGCATTTTGGTTGAAACTCAAGATCCTTTGCTACGTTTGGCCTCGGCTGTCCCACTCGCACTTTATATAAACACTTTATAGATCCTTCCAGCTATGAGTCTACACACACACACACACACACACACACGTACAGTGTCTTCTAGTTCCAAGCAATCGAGGCACTTATTTATAAATGAGGCCTGTCTCAGATTGTTCATGGAGGCTTTGCAACAAAACCACAATCTGCCTAAAGCGAAAAAGCCAAAGAGGTCTTGGCCTCCATTTTTCTTTCTCTTTTTTAAGCCTTTGTCTGAAGAAGGAAAAACCTACATAAAAGAGGTATTTTGTTTCACATGTTTCGCTTTAACGCTTCAACCGGCTGACTCCTCTGCAGTATGTTTTAGAAAAATAACACACTGGTAAACAATGTCAAGAGTTTAATGTTCTTTAAGAGGCCATAATAATTTTATCTTCAGGTATTTAACTATGCTTTAGTGGCATAGTATTCGGCTCTTTAAGGTTCGAATGCTCACACAAATTTGATATCTTAAGTAAACTCCTCGAAGAAACACAGTTCAAATTTGATGATTGTGTGGGTTGTCTTCAAATGAGCCGTCTGATTTGAACTCTTACTCCATTACAGTCATCATCCAGTGTCTGAGATGATGCCACGTCAAAACTACATATTAACAAATACAACATCAAGACAAAGTTTTCAGTGACACATCAATCTACCACTATGCAACAATATGTAAAACTGTGAGCAGCAGGTCATCATCCAACCAAAAATGGGTTCATAAAAGTTAAACTCTGCAAACCCTTATTTGCTGTGTGTAGCTGCAGTTTTGGCCTCCTCAGACTTATTTTCCTCTCCATGCATTTAGATAATAGTTGAAGGTGTGTATGTTTGGGGGAACCACTCTTTTCAGGGCCTGAGGGTCCTGCTCAGTGCTGTTTCCATAGCAAGCAGCAATGTTCGTGTCAGGATGCTGTAGATGGTGCAGGAGTAGAGTTTCCTCAAGCGTCTGAGGTGAAACAGTCAGTGTGCGGAGGCCCTGGTAACACCAAGGTAGTTGAAGGTGTCCACCCTCTCCGCTGAGGATCTGTTGATATTAAGGGGGGATGTATTTCCTTCCACACGTCCTCCCAAAGGCCACGGTCAGTTCCTTAGTCATGCTGACATTTTCAGGAGTCGGTTGTTGTTCTGACAACAGCAGTCCGCTACATACTTCAGGTATTTCTCTGCCATAATAATCGTGATGCTGAAGACAGATGAGTTGTAGTTCATGGTTGTTAGTGTGTATACATGACATGAAGAATGGTTTAATTTCCTTGTGAAATTAACACGTATCATTCAAAAAAGTTGAGATAGTGATAGAACAGGTTTATATTATGTATCTTGAAGTAAAAGAGGTAAATAAAAAAAGAATCCAATGGGAGGTATGAAAACAAGTTTTTGAGGACTACCTGGAATATGAAATACACATACACGTGGACCTCAGGGTTTAGTAAGGGGCTTCATGTGCCAGTTAACTGACATCACCTTGCAAGATTTCTGGGTATTGAAACTTGACTTTTCAAGAAGTTACCTCTTAATGCCGCGGCCCTGTGTAGTTTAAAGACACTTTAGAAGACACGAGCCATTTGTGGAGTCATGAGGATAAAAGAGTGCAGAGCATTTGGCATAAGAACGACCCCACCGATCAACCAGAGTCCCATTAGGAACTCAGCACAACAATGGAGAAAGGAGAGGAGGGTGATGATGAAAAATGGATGTATGTGGTGGATGCGTTCCATATGCCTCTCAGACGGGAGCAACAGGCCTGGATCAGGTTCCCCATCCCAAATCCCAATCCTAGACCATCGGCGAGAAAGTAGGAAAACTGACCACAAATCAGCATCTAAGGTTTCTTTATCCTCTTCCATCAAGCTTTTATGTATCACATTTTTGCATAGACTTTCTAGTTTGTTTTATTCAAGATGGCATACAAAGAGTCTTAGTGCACCAAGATTTTGCTCAAGGACAATCTGACACTGTTAACCACTGGAAGCAGTCACCCCAGGATGATCACTTAAATCACTTCACCTGCGTTTAATCACCTGAGCACATTATTCCTCAACTTCTTCTCTTTCAAAAACAGATGAAAACTATGAATGTTTAACACAGTAGCGCATCCTAACTACTACACACATTGCAGCCATTTGGTTCCTCTTTATGTACTTCTCCAGCATCCATCTTGCATTATTATGGTGTTAGGATGCAGAAAACAAGGGGTTTGCAAGTGCTGTTAATCAACGCTTGTCACCTTTCCTCCTGGATGCTAAAATAGAGAGATTCCACCAGGCACGGCTGCGTTAGGTTTTGCCTTCTGTGTGATATTGTTCCATCCTCCACATGGCTTCATACGCCAGCAGGATCATTTCAGAAACAGTGTTTTGCCTGCCTGATGTTGTTGACTTACTCAGGTTTTGTTGATTTGGTCATTTTTCCTTGATGTTTGTGTTTCTACCATGGGGAAATAAGCTACATAGTTTTTTTTTTTATTTTCTGTTTTAGTTGTGTTTATTGTTGACATATGACCTGGAGTCTGCACAGAGTGTTTAATTTTGAAAACTGACCCTCTCTATGCTGTTCCTGTGTCTGACTTCCTGCCTGGCTTGATCTGTTCTGTGCATCTTGATGCGGGTTCCATCAAAAATAGGCCAGGAATGTATCCTCTGGGTACAGAGCTGCTTCTGTGATGCTTCTAAAATGCATTGTGGCTCTTCACAATCATGATCAGCTCCAACGGCCGCGTCACGGGCGAAATTGATGCATCCGTGCCCTGTGGAATTTAAGGGTTTAGCCAACAATGGCAGAGTCCTCAGACCTGGGACACCTGAATGGAATTCAGCCATCATTGATGTCATTGATTACACCTGTGCTTTTCCTGTCAGGCTCCCTGTCACAGAAAAGGTCTGTGGGAAGCCCATCCTAGCACTCCCCATTGGCTGACTGAAAAAAGCTGACATATATATGCATATTTTCTTTTTCTGGAGCTGCAGCTGGACCAACATGAAGGAACAAGCCACATTGTTTTTCCGACTGTATGACTGAAAACCTTCTGTACTGTGACTGGACTCTACTATAGGTCCTGTAATCTATAGTTTATCCCAGCCTGAGGGTTTGGTCCAATGTGGGTTTGGTGAGCTTTTGAGCTGTAGAAATCAGACTGCTGAAAGACAGAGATTTTCTTGTGTTTTTCTTCAAAATAAAGTTTTAGATATTGCAGTGTTGTGGTGAAGAAAATGAAAAGAACAAATTGAAGCCGATAGGCAATGCTCCAGCTATTCCTCGCACCATTTGTGACCACCATTTTTCAAACCAGTGACCAGTTTATGCAAATAAAAACACAAAGAGTACCAGGAGATGTGTGGTTCAGATAGCAGACCTCCGTAATAATGGGCTGGTAGCATGATGTATGAGCCAATTTAAATAACATAAACCCTAACTTCATCTGGAAACTTGACACACACACACACACACATACACATAATATCCTTGTATGTGCACGCAGTGGTAGTGCACATCTGCACTCCACGTGCCTGCTTCCCTGGAGCCACTGCAGCCATAGCTACAACAACTGGGCTACTTCAGTCTATTTGGCCAGTCCACCTTAATCTACATCAGTTGGTCTGCAGGAGCCAAAGGATGTTGGCACACAATGAATTAGACAGAGAGAGAAGTGCAGAAGTTTCTCTGCTGCTAACCGTCCCTTCAACACATCCCTGTTGGACATGTAACTACTTCATGTGTCGTACTGTGAAAAACTAGGTCTCAGCTCAGATTTAGAGCCGCACTGATTCATTTTGGGGCACATGGGGGAACCAGGAACACTGATATGTTCCATTCAAGCTGTTTTGGCTCTCTACCTAGCTAGATGCTCCACCATGTCCACCAACTAGTCACTAACTTTGTCTGTCTGCCTGTAGTGTACAGTGGGTTTATGAGAGCTTCTTGCTGAAAAATGTCTGTTGTTAAAAGAGCGAAAACTTTGGTCGGAATCGCAAAGTTGAGTGATAATTCTCTGTGGGTTTGTCACCACGAGCAAGCACAGTCATTCGATCCACTGTTGATATAAAGATTACTTGTTAATTGCTAATGTTAGCAATTACAGTCTTAAATATTTACTATATATCTCGTTTGTCCTCAGTGTTTTATGATGGTTGCACTGTATTTCTTTATTAATCACATGATTCATTTTCTCATAATTTGGACTGACTTTTGGGATTGGCTGCTCTTTTCTGCATACAAATGGCCATAGCTTGCCATGTTTCTCCCTCATTCTTAAAAGTAAAATATTTGCCTGTAAATTATCTAATTTTTCAATGAATCTAGCCAAAACTCTTCAGTTTGCTTTCTTTCACCCATAATGTTGAGAAAAACACTTTCAGACTTCATTGGCTCATTAGTGATTCCTTTCTCTGTGGCCACATCCACAGAATCTGTAGCTGCTGTGATGGATTGAAATAAAATGGTATAATTGATGTTGGGACACTGACGGTCAAGCCAGGCTTTAACTGCTCCTCTCTGCTTTTAAGCTATGCCGTCTCTTCCTCCTTTCATCTCTCTGCTACCAGTTGACGCACTTTTGGCCTCCATTCCTCCATCAACAAACTGGCTCAACACATTGGCAGTGAGATGTGCTGGTTGCTGTTTCAACACTGGCTTTGCTTTTTTGGGGAGGAAATCCTTTGACAAACAGGAAGTATCGCATTTCCATTTTGTAAGAAGACGAAAAAGTGGAGTTAACATGAGTGACGCCTCCAGGACTATGAAACTATGGGCCTGCCTTCACCAAAAGGGAATCTTGCAGCACACAAAACAAAACAAAAAAGAGCTTAGCAACAAAAAAGGAGACTAAATAAAAAACATGAAGATCTCTAATAGTCACAGAGGTAGACACACTTATGCAATGTAATATGAATGTATTCCCAAAAGAAAACTCTCTCACACACACATGCACAGACCAGGCAGGTGGCTGACCATGATAACAAACAGCATAATTAGGAAGAGGTGAATGCTATGAGGCACTTTCTTCTGCAAATATTGGACAAATGAACAAGTATGCAAGTATATTTCAGCGATCAGGAATATTGTCGAAACCGCAACAATTTGCAAGATGAAGTAGCGTCTGGCTGCCTTAATGACAGAAAGGTGAGGTCGCCACGCCGAGCACAGGGGAAATGGGATGAAGTTTTTTTTTGTTTTTGTTTTTTTTAAAAAAGAAGAAGAAAAAACAGGACTGGTCCATGTACAATACCACTGCCTCTGGAGCTCAAGCCAAGACAGAAGGTTCTCTCTGCTTCTTCAAATTAAAGCTGCAGTATGATTGAGATGAGTGACTGAATCCAGGCAGTGAATAAGCAAAGTTAGCAGTACATAAACTGAGACCAGTTGAAAAAGGAATGAGAATGAGGTATTATTCACGATCAGCTTTAACAACATTCTTCAACACCTTCTTGCAATGATTACATGACAAGATCAATATCACACTCTTTTCTGCACACTAAATATGCAGCTAGGCCCAAGCAGTGGTTAGCTTAGCCTAGCATACTGCAAACAGGAACACAGCTAGCCTGGTTTTCTCAATGTTCTTCACTTTACATTTTTATTTGTATACAAATTAAACAAGATGTTAATCAGTGAGTTCTAAAGGTGCAGGTAGATGTTTTTTTTCTAAAACTCCTACGACAGCTAAGCTACCTGTTTCCTGCTACTTTTAGTTATGTTAAGCTAGGCTAATCTCTCCAATGCTTTAGCTCCATATATAGCGCACAGATTTGAGAGAGGTATCAATCCTCCTATATAACTCTGCAAATATGATGCTCCAAAAATACAGAATTATTGCTTTAAAGTGTCAGTTCACCTAAATCACATTTAAAAAAAAAAAAAAATTACTCAGATTAATTTCAGTAGTCCAGGTTTGGTGGTCTTTGCTTTTGAGATTTTGCGACCACAAAGGTGGTAAAATCAATTTCATTCTTTTTTCTTCATTCATTCAATAATCTTTATGTCTACAGATTCATATGCAGCAGTCACACAGTATTCAAGCCTGCTCGCACACAAAGTGTTCATTTGAACACAGAATTTTGGGCCATTCTTCCATCATGAAAAACATGAAAAAGCCATTCTTCTTCTTCATTGATGGAAAGATGAAGCAGGAAGTCCTCTAGTCTCTACCTGACCAGCACATTCACTCTTACTCTCATCAGCTTTATTGGAGCTGAGGAGGATATCCTCTAGTCATCCTAATGGCTCCACTGAGTATTAATCTAATACTCCTGTCTCAAGTATGGTGATGGAGACTTACAGAAACCTGGCTACTTTGGTTTAAATCTTCAGTTTTCTATGTCTTTTCTCTCTGTCTCTTTTTTCTGTCATGCCCTTTCGACGTCTCTCGTGTCTCTCGTTACCCCTTCAACGGTGTGTCTTTCCCTAAGCACTCTCATTTTCAGCTCACCTTACTGCAAAATGTACTTTAACTATATTTTGACATCTTTATGAAGCAGAGATTTAGGAGAAGGTATTATGGCTAGATTGGCCTTAAATGGAGTAAATAGAGGAAGTGGGGGATGGAAAATGTGAGAGATAAAAGGGTAGAACGAGAAATGACACAATTTATTATTTGGGAAAACTCAAAAGAGAAAATTTGTCCACATCCAAGTAATGTATGTCTGCCTATGTGGGTCACTAAAGGGTCCAATGTGGGGTCTATGTGTGCAACCGTCCTCAGGCTTGAGCCACAGTGGACTGCAAGTTGGAGTTTACATCATTTCAGGTCTCATATGATCCATATTTAAGTAGGTGAGTGTTGTTTAGGCTATTTGGAACGATAAGTGAAAAGGTTACAGAGGCATAAGGTCGTTATGATGGGCTCCGTGTATGTTACTATGACTTTGGTGCACGCTAGTTACTAGGTATGAAGCTAACACGTATATCTTGTCACATGATCAAATGGAGATTTGACACTGGACAACAGAACCCAGAACCCAGAAATCTTTATTGCATATATGTGTATACAAAAATACCAAAGAAAAGAAGATCTTATTACTTTAATTGAATAGTTTTTAATAGAACAATAGAATAAACACATTTTGAAATAGATTCTACTGATTATTTTCCCCCCAAAAGAGATGAGTTTGCCTTTTCGAGGGCATCGACAGCAAATGGCATCATTTATTCTTTTAACACGGGCGTATTTCAGAGGTGGCAATCTGAATCACTCACAAGGGCCCGTTCTATATTGTTGGAGGGCCAGCTCTCTCTATGCCACCCACCCCCCTCACCCCACGTGCACTGCCCAAAATTGTCTGTTCACGCTGCTTGTTTGTGAATGCAGGGTAGCTGCTTTTACACAAATTTTAGCTGAACTTCAGTTTTACTTGACAGCCAACAGCAGCAGAGAGGAGAGCAGATCTGCAGTAACCACATGATTGGCTGATTGTGGCAAAATCTGGCTGGTGTTACTGAAAGAGTAAAAGACAATAATCAGCTGATTAGGGAGAAGAGGAGACAGATGATTGTGAATGAATGAGTAACATAAAGATAGTCTTCCTGATTTAACCAACACTGAGCTTCATATGCTTCAGAGACGGATATTTCTATAAAATTATACATTTGTTCTTTTGAAAGATGTGTTCCTTCAGGTTATGGGTGTGTGAATGAATGCATGAATGTGAATGAATCCTGTGACTGCACACTCTGAGTGGTTGGTCTTCTATTTGGGTTCCAATCCCAAATTCTCGCTTCTGCTCAAGTTAAATATCAAACACGGCTTTTATTATAGATTTTGGAAGCAATCACAAGCTGACATATTGTTGCCTGACACATATTTTAAGGACGTTAAAACTGCAGCAACAACACACGAGTGCAGTGTGCACCAGTGTTGTTAGCTGTATGTTTGTGTCTACAAATACAGCTCATTAGAGACTGAGCAATAACATTCATAATAAAAGTGTAGGGACATTACAGTAATGCCTCAACAGCAGCTGTCACTGCACTTCAGCACAGACGGAGCAAAAAGGTCAGAACAATGTTCTCTTATGCTTTGAGAACTTTTGGTTTGGCCAGTTTGCATCAAACTTTAAAGTATGCGATGGTGATTATAATAGACGTATTGTTCCTGGACATGTTTAGAAAAGAAAAACATTTCTTGATGATCTCCCGCCACATATTTAGAGGTGTGGCTGTTTTGTGATTGTGCTCACATTTGCGCTCCATGTACAGTCTCCAAAACAAGAAAAATAATCGAAATAAGAGGAACAATTTCTTGTTTGAGCAATATTAAATGAATGAAATGCCCTTGTGGCCTAGTTCATGTGATGTAGAGGAGGATTTGGTGATCACTAAAGAACAAGTGAAGCTTTATTCATAATCAGAACTAACATAGCACAGAGGTGGCCAAACAGCCACTGTCTAAATGTAGATACAGAACATTTAGTCGATTAAACCTGAAAGAAGAAAAGAATTACTATCTATACCCTTCAAACTTTTACATGTTTCTTTGCTCTGTTGTCTAATTCTGATATGCTACTTTATGGTAGTTAATCTGTATGTCCTGTTTTTGTCTTTTACATGCACATGTGACTCAGCAGGTCATTATGGTGAAAGTGAAAGTAACAGTTTCCAATAAGTTCCAGTCGAGATCGAAACACAGATCCCTTTTTAATGGCTTTAGTAAGAGCAATCAATCAACAATAATCTATGTTTACGAGTTAACAAGGCAACGTAAGCAAACACAGAGTGTGTAATTATACTGAACGCGTTGTCTCTCATCACACATTTTAGTCTCACTTATTATTTCAAGATCTCATTTATTTTCAGTTTAGTTTTCTGAGCATTGCCTTCTCGGCTTATTTCACTTTGTTTTTAATTTAGATATCTGTTTCGCTTTGGTTTGCACCGAATTTGGGAAAAGCAGAAAAGGAAAATATAATGCTAATTGAGCATTTTGAGTACAGGGTCAAACGTTTCCCAGTGCTGCTTTAAAAGGCGGGTGTTTCATAAGACATCGTTGATTTAACAAAACAGTCGTGTGGCCTCTGGCATTACCTGCTTGGCTGACTGATCTGACCACGGCTGCTTTACAGTGTTCAGTCAATAGATGGGAGAATACGTTAGCTAAACACTTCCCCCCTCTCATGCCATCTGCTGTAGCCACATTTTGCCCATTGCTATAGTAAAAAAAAAAAAGTCTTTGGACACATTGTTTTAGGTTTTTGGGGTTTTATTTGCCTATCAGTGAACAAACCTGTCAGCCAGATGAACCTCTTTTACTTTCTGTGTCATACTGAAATGGGTTTGTTGGATGGATATTGACATGTCATGAAGGAGCCATGTGACTGAAGTGTTCAAGCTGTGGACTGCTGACAGACAGAGAGCCTTGTAAAATGAAGTGAAAGTGTTTTGTGAAAAGGCACAGACAACATGAAGGATGAACCATTATGGAAGCCATTTCAATTCAATTTACATCATTATTTGTGTCCTGACCCCAACTCTTAGCTAACTCGCCCAGTTTGATTTTGGTAGTGAGTACTTGCTGTTTAAAATGTTGCTGCCTGATAATGCAAAGATAGAAACATTTATTTTATATTTATCAGTTCTTGGTTTGTTGTTTCATCCAAAACGCAGTAGCCACATCTTTCTAGTGTGTTTATAGATGTCAGTTTCTAACTGTCTTCATGCAACTGAAGCTCTGAATCTTTCAAAAACATCTGTGAAAGTTGTTGCAGTCAAAGTTGTTCAACCCTTATCTGAAAATCTGTACAAACATTTGTTCAGATTTAGTGATCAATAGAGTCATCTGAACAGCCAATTAGATCATTGTAAAATACTGTCAAGTGACATTTCCTTTAAATTCCTAACCAGCAGAAATTGAGCTTGTATGTCTGGGATATACACTGCGATTTTTGAATGTGTTAAGAATGCATCAGTATGTTTGTTGTTGGTTGAACAGGGATCATTTGGACAGTCATTCATCTCATGTTATACAGCATGCCGTTTGTTTGCTGTCCAGGTGTGTGGTATACTTACTGAATGTCCAAGGATGATGGACCACTCTCTGTTTTTAACTGCTTCCTTGTCCTGCTTAGAGAAAAGATGACAGCGTCCTGGTAAAGCAATTTAAAAGTGAAAGCAATAAGGTAATATTTGCCGCTGAATGTTTCACCTACTTTGCATACAGTCTTTGACACAGCATTTTATATGTTTCAATGAAATGTTGATGCTTATCTATTGTCTGCTCTACATTTTATTTTTTTCAGTATTTCAAGACTGCAGAAAAAAGCATCTGAGGCAGCAGTGTTAATATGTAATGAAACATAAGCTTTCTGTGTAAGTCTGTGCTTATAAAGCACTTTTCTGTTCTTTGTGTAGCCACTAAAGTGTTTTTTTTCCCCTAAATTATGTGCAAAATGGTTAAAAAAAACTGTATATGGTAGTTGTATCTTGATGAAAGTGTAACTAACAAACCTCTTTTCTATTTTTTCACAGGCAGGTGGTCCTGCAAACGCTCTGAACTACAATCAATACAAACACCCAGTGGACTGAAATGCTAGCGTCTGTCACCGGTATGTCACAGAGCTCAGCTGTTTACATCCTTTACACTCAAATGATTTTACACAAAATTGTACAAAGGAACTACCTCTGTGTTTGTGTGATCTACTACACACACTCAGTGAAAATGTTTCTTAAACTGTTTTGATGTAAGAAAGAAAGGATGCAAGCAATTGCAGGTGAGCTTGAAAAGATATCTGAAGAAGTCAAAGAGACTCATGAAGGAGGAAATGCAACCAGAATGATTGGGGCAACTTGGGGAGGAGTTGGAATAGAGGTGGGAGGAGCTGCAGCTTGCTTACCAGGAAGTTGTCAGCTGGTGAAAGAGCTGCAAGCATGCAGCACTTGTTGGCGGTGCAAGTGTTATTACAGCAGATGTAATCAAGGCAATGAAGGAGAAACTAAGCATAGAAACTGCGGAAAGTTGGGAAAAGAATTCGTGGCAATTGTTGAACAGCTAAAGGATGTCTTAAAAGAAATTAAGAAGGTGTCTGAGGAGCTGGAGGAAAAGTCATCCTCCTTAATGACAAAAACCAGAGCACAGGCGAACAGAGGTGTGTCGAAAATAAAGCAGCTGCAGCAGCCTCTTAAGCAAACAGCTGTACTAGTAGAAATATATGCTGTTCCTGTATCTGACTATCTTTCTGGTTTGATCTGCTCCATGCAGATTCTGAAACACGTTGCATCTCTTCTGGTGGAACCACAAACATTTTCTTTTAATGAATGGTTGCAATGAACTCTGGAGGCTGTGATGTCGGAACGCCACACAACCATGCTCAGTGGAATCAAACAGTTAGACAGCATGATGGTAGTGGTGTTAATCTTTAAGACCACACCACCACCTAACTTGACTGTTGTGACATTTGCAGCTATGTGTACATGCTGTTTAATGCACTACAGTAGCTAATTAGCTATCTAGCCTATAAACTGGCATTAGCATTGCACTTTGCCCAATTGAATGTTCGTTTGGCATCATGGATCAAAACAAAATCATTTCACTTATTCAGATTTTAGTAAAGGATTAAACATTGGACTGCAGTTTTACCATGCAAGTCTTGATTTTTTTTTTTCTTTTTTTTTTTTAAACTTATTTTAGGGCAGGCAGCACTAAACCTTTTGTAACTTTTTTTGTGGTTTGAAAAATTAATAAATAATTTCAATAAATTTGCTTTTTACCCCCCTTGTTTTGTTTTTAGAACATCCAGTATGATTTCACATTTTACAGCTTATTGTTTTATAATGTTTTGTTTGCTGAATATAAACAGCCACCATTGGCGATTGTGCATTAGTTGAACACCACAGCTGATTATTCCGAACACATCATTACTCAACACCCTCAACAATGGAACAATACTTACAAAGTCTGTGAGGAGGAAAATGGAAAAATTATCTGTAAGTGCGTTACACCAGTTAACCTTTTGACAATCAGAGGATACGATTCCTAAATGAACCATCCCATTCTTACGAACGGGTATCTTGGGAACATCTTGAGAGAATTTCTTCAAATTTTGCACAAATGTCCACTTGGACTCAAGGATAAAGGTCGAAGGGCACTGTGACTTCACAAAACACCTTTTTGGCCATCACTCAAGAATTTATACACTAATTATGACAAAAATTCTCTCAGTAAAAGTCTCTTACTAAAATGATGAAGTCATGACACCTTAGATCCAAAAGGTCAAAGGTCAACTTTACTGTGACATCATAAAATTCTGCAAAAACCCTTTTCTGTCCATTATTCAACACCATAATTAGTGACACTAACCTTGAGACTGTGCTGATTGTTTAGATCCTATTGCTGCTCACAAACTTTTCAAAAAAACATACACTGCCTCCGGTGCAGATGCATTTAAAGCCGCCTGCCCTCAGCACAGCAGAGTTAGCTGATGCTAGCATCCCTGGGTGTGTGTGTTGCCTTCATACCCTAACAAGCTAATTCTGCATTGACCTTCCCATTCTTGACAAAAGTTAAATGAGAAAGCTGCTACCAATTTTATGTCTGTGTGGTCTAAATGACAGCCAGTAAGCTGTTAGCTTAGCTTAGTTTATCATAAAGACTCACAACAGCTAGCCTGCTGCTGTCCGTGGGTAAGAAAATCCACTTGCCAGCACCTCAATGACACTATTTAACACATTTCATCATGTTTGTTCAATCCGTATAAAAACTTACATGTAATTAAACAACAATTTATGGTTTTATATGCTGGAACTATTTGCTGTTTGGCACTGTTACTTCCTGTTACCTTTAGCAGTGCTGGTAGTGGGATTTGTTTTACCTTTGGACACATCCAGGATTGTTGTTTGCATTTGTTTCCAGTGTTTCTGCTGAGCTAAACTGAGCTAACAGCTTGCAGACTCTCACTGTATATTTAGCATACCAATTAAATATGGCAGCCTCTCGATGTTCTCATCTGACTCTCGACAAAATCTTTCTCCAAAGTGTTGATGTATTTCCTTCCTGGCCATAAAGTAATAATGTGTTGTATATAATGTGATGACATGAGGCAGATGTTGAGTGGTCACCAACTATCTATCAATGACATTATTGGCTATAGTGGCGTCCCTGTAACCTCAGCAACGACAGTGAGATGACAGACCTTCCTGCTAAAAATGGACATTTCAGACACTGAAATTACTGCCTATCCAGGTTAGTTGTCATCAGAGGTGATAGAGATGCATTTTTCCACAAAAAAAATCACATTACATTGCAGCTGACTTCGTCACCCTTGTCATATGTTTCCACTTTTGCTGTGATTGTATTCCTCTTCATTATTCATTCAGAGTTGCTGCAGTGGCCAGCACTTGCAGCAAATGCCTTCCATGTGTCTCTAATTGCCTCAGTAGAGGTATTTAACACAAGGTGAAGTCATTAACACATGGACACACTGTCAGATGTGGAGCCAGGCGGCCTGGGGTGAAAGAGTAGACAACAGCACTCTAAAAGCTCACACACCATCCATCGTACCTGATGAGGAACGCATGCTGTGCATCAATTCTCTGATAAAAAATACCACAAGTTCAACATTAACTACAATGTAAAATAGAGATTACAGAGATTACAGTCTGTTCAACAAGTGGGGTCAGATTAAGGGGTTTGGATGACAAATATTCAGCTACACAATAAATATGAATATATGAAAACACTCAGCTAGAAGTAGCTTTAGGATAATGATTCTGACTTTCCTTTTAAACATGATACTAGATATATCATCTTTTTGGCCTTTTAAGGCAATTCTTGCTGCTTATACTGAAATTGCGTTCATTAAGTTTTCATATGGATACAGTCATAGTGAGACACCGACACTTAAATGTGAAATATTTATACAAATTAAACCATGTGCTGAAATATGATCATACTTACGGTCCTGAGGATGAGGCTCCAGCTCCTCTCGTTTCCACCATGACTAAGTCAATACCTCCATCTGCTGTTCAATTCAGAGCACTGCGCCCATCCAGCAGCAAGTGAAAACAGAGTGAGTGAATAAGAAGCAGAAGGTGTTCACACATTTACCTCGAGTCCGCTACAGCACAGTCAAAGTAGTCAGTCAGAGCTGAGCAGTTGAAGCAAAAAAGACAGCTGTGCATAGTAGACTGACATTTAGACATTTAGCTGCTTAAGTGTCAGGGTGCTGGAACTGAGCATGTTGGCTTACTGTAACACTGTCATGGCTAACTGAGACACTTGAATTAAACTGAGCCATTGTTACCAGTTAAAATGTGAAAAAAGTTTAAAGCTGAGTCTCTTGTAACCATACAGCAGTGCATCCTGTTCCAAGACAGGTCTCCATGTGGACACCAACCCCAAATTACACAAGAATAATTACGCCAAACCTTATCTGTATTTTTTTATTGACATTTGTCTGCTGCTAATTAATATCTGGATGCAGGAAAAATCCTGAACTAGCCACTCTGCTGATCCAGGCACCAAAAGCAATTTATATTTATATTTAATCTATAACAAGAAGATTTCTGACTGTCTGTTTGGCCTCGATAAAGAAATCAGTGACAATCTTTCAAACTTAAAGACAAAACAGAGAAACTGCTGCTGGGACCTAAATGCAAGAAAGTGACTCTTTTTAATGGGCTTTGGTACCTGGCTCACCAGACCAAACTGGAAGTTAAAAGTCTTGGTGTCATTTTGGGCTCTGAAGTTTGAAGTATTAGCAAAGTGTTAAGGACAGCACTCTAAGCAGGATGCCGAGAAATTGATTCATGCTTTCATTGCTGGCAGGTTCCACTAATCCAATGACTGTTGTAAAAAGTTCTCCAGCTAGTTTATTTTTGATTTTAAGATCCTTTTACTCATTTACATATTAACCAATGAGAGCCCTCGGGTCCTCCGATGCTGCTACTTTAGCTGTTCCTGAAGTAGCCCACAAAACAAGTGGGGAAACTGCTTTTAGCTCTCCGACACTGTAGAACACCTTGCCTGGTTACAGGAAATATGCTAGCTCTGTCCACCTTACCAAAAAATCATCTCGAGACCTTATTCAGGCAGTCATTTAGTTAATGCAGGACCTTTTTTCTCTTTTTTTACTTCTCTGCCTTTTTATTGGATCTCTTATTCTATTTTTCTTAACCTATTTGTCAATTTTGTATTTTTAGGTTGTGTTTTATTGTTAAAGCCATTCTTAATTTTGAGCTGTGTTTTATGTATGAGTTATGAGTTGTCAAGTTATTGGCCTGAAAAAACTGAAAGCAGCCCTATGCTAAAACATAGGCAAGGGGCTGTGTAGAAATACAGCATCCACGTTACGAGGTCATCTAAGGATGTACTCTTGCTTGTATTTGATTGGTTAACTCAGTGCCTTGCCGGATTACATTACTTTACATTATGGCAACAGTTGCACCTGACTCAATTTTTGCCAATGTTTGCCCCCCTGTTTTGGCACACCCACTTGTGTCACCAGACTGGCTCCTTTCAAACAAATAAGATGGCTATGTTTCCTCACACAAGGCTCAAGTTAGTCTGAATCCAGCCTTAACATTCGGCCAGCAGTCTTGACTGCAAATGTCAGTGTGCTGCTCGGCCATATGATACAAGCAAATCTGTATATTGTTGTTGCTTCAGTTTGTAGTAGATTCCTGACCATCAGCATCACTGATGTTGCGAGAGTGAGACCGATCTACTACTCTTGTGAGATCAGGATCAGGATTAATCACACTTAATTGACTCCTTTCTTTAAAAAAGCAAACATGTCTGTAAATGTCAAACTACCCTTCCAATTTTTAAAAAATAACATTAATAATACATCTTTCTGTTAAAATCTTCAACAAAAACTTCTATCTATGGCTCCAGGCTCCGCTGCAGAGGTCACTGTATATCTGTAAATTCAGCCATATGTGCAGTCCACCGTCATCTATCCTCAGCCGGTGAAGCTCTGCACAAATGTACGTCAGAGGGCTTCCCTTTAAGTCTATCTGTGATCAGCACATGGTCAGTGTAAACATTTGAGGACACCCCACACCCACCAGCTGTCTCATATACAGTACGTTCAAGTGCCAGATGTCACACATACGTACAGTACACATGTGCAGAGGAGCACAATCCCATACATGACAGGAAGAAGCACAGCCAGCTGACCACTCATTCAGCTCTGCTGCTCTTCACTGGAGGTAATGGCTTCCTGCGCATCTCATTTCCTGACTTCAGCAGGAAATTTAAATTTAAAGAAAGGTGCACCACCCCAAAAGAAAGCACACAACATACTACAAATAGTTTTTCATTCCCTGATGTTAGTTATTAGAATTTGATTAATCTCATATCATAATACTCTCTGTAACCGTGTTTTTCTCCCCAATTAACAAAGTTGAAAGTGTGATCTCTGCTTTTGACAATAACAAAGGACATGATACAGAAATACAGATACAGAAATGCACACCAATATGAAGATGTGTTCAAATCCAATCATCATTTGATCTCCTGGTATCTTGTTTACAGTGTTATCATCTATCCTGTGGTTTATCCGACAGTGTGGCCTGGCTGACACTAGAAAGGGGCCCTTTCTATGGGGCTTTAAAACGTGAGTAATGGCCCCTAATTGAGGGGATCATCATTCCTGCGTAATGGCCATGATTTTGATTAACAATAGGGGAGAGACCGGGCTATTGATCAGCGCAACGACCTTGGGAATTTGATCCCTGTTGTTCCAGCTGATTGATTAGAGATCATCTCGGATTCATCTTAACGGAGGAATAAACGTGTCGCGCTGATTTCGGTGTTAACTCTGAGTCACTGTTCAAACAGTGCGGAAGGAGGGGAGGGGGGCGCGATGACGGGCTGCGTTTTGTGGAAATGTTGCGCATGAACAAGCAGCTTTTGAAAACGCGCTTCATTTGCGTCACGGCTCGGCTGTTCGTTTGCTCTCTTGCAACTGGCCTCATACTGATAACAGCCGAGAAGCACATGATGTGGAGCACCGGCGACAAAACATCATAATGGGATAACTTTATTTGGTTGGCTTGCTAATTGGCCCCTATTAGAGAGCAGCGGTTATTATGCAGTAAAGAAAACAAAGTTTCCTTTCTTTCATACTGAATATTCATTCAATTCATATATTAACATCAACATCGATTATTGGCGCAATGGCTACATATTTTATTGATGTATTTATTCATTGTCAAAGGTTTTTATGAGGTCAAACGGGTTATTTCGACACACTGTTTTATAGGCTGGTAGTTTCTATGGCGACTCCTATCAGAAGGATTTATCATTTTTTCAATGATCTTTAAACAGCCTGCAGTAATGACTTAGAAAACCTTCCACATCTCTGCAAACATGCCTCTGCCTCCTGATAAAAGTATGTTTGGTTGACTGGGTCAAATAAGCTAAATGACGTTTAACCTACTGTAAACTGGACATACAAATTAAGGGTAATTAGTCATTTATTTATTTTTATCTTTATAGCCGACTCTCGGGCCATTTTCACTCTTCTTTGTGTTTTCCCCTCGCCATCATCAATCACGGCCCAATCATCTCTTGGTGTTAGGTGAATACAGGGCCAGCCTGTCATCAAAGGCAGCGGGGTCGCCCTTATCACCCGCCGTCCCGCAGGTGTAGAGCTCAGTCCTCTCTCTCTTTCTAAAATGACAGCAGGAGCTCTGCGCCTCTGGTTCGTCCTAGCTATGCAGATCAGATGGGTCACCCTGCTCGCTATCCGACAGGGCGGTTTGGATGCGACGAAGACGGCGAACGAGAAGCTAGACGCTTTGGTCCATCTGAAGGATTTACCTCGGGGTCCAGTGGTGGCTCCTCACAAGAAGGCGCCTCAGTTTATGTTGGATCTTTTTAACGCGGTGTCCGTCTCCGATGGGACCCCGAAAAGCCAAAAGGAGATTCTGGAGGGAAACATAGTGCGGAGTTTCGAGGATAAAGGTGAGTAAAATCTATCAAAATGGCATTAACTCACCAACTACAATTGTTTTGCGAGAGTGCTTGTTGGAAAATATATTGAGTAAACTGCTGGCAATACATCAGCACTATTTGATCAGAGTGCGTAATTGTTATCCAAACGTACAATTACGCACGATTACGCGCGGCTAGCGTTCCTCTTAAACAGATCATTTGTGACATTTCTTTATCAAAACATAATTTGAACGTGTCACTAAAGATGTGTTTGACACTTTTCTACACGCAGGTCATGCTGGAGAGAGGTTTCACTTCTTCAATCTGTCGTCTTTCGGCAGAGACGAGAGAATGATCAAAGCGGAGTTCCGTTGGTTCAGAAAGAAACAGAAGTTTTACCTGGGAAAGTCATATGGGCCTCATTTCTATAAGGTAAAATCTCTTCTGTGTGACATTATTTAATCTGTGGCCATGTAGGCATTTAATTAATGAGTAGCCTAAATTAGAACTTGTGCAAAGTGCAGATACCATCAGAGACCAGAGAGCAATAGGACAGATAATGTCATTTTTCTGAGCAGTATTTTTGTGTAGTTTCACACTGAACAAATAACTCTTGCTTTAGTGTTTGCAATAACTAACCCAGTAAGCCTTTAACTTGATGGGGAAGTGCTGGGACCCAGTTTATTGCACTAACAGCTTCATGTTGTGACTGCTCAGGTGGATCTGTATGAGGTGCTGGACAGCCGAGTGAAGCCATGGAGAGGAAACCTCATCACCTCCAGACTGGTGCCCCTTTACACACAGGGATGGGAAGTCTTCAATGTCACTCAAACGGTCACCATCTCCCTATTTTTTGTTTAACTTGTTGTATTCTTCTATCTTCTGCTCATTTCAGTGCCTTTATACATAAATGTGTTTGAGCTGTGTTTCATCGGAGTGAAGGTTATTCATTTCTCAGCTAAAGTGTTTAACCTGTTCAATCGTGCTCTGAATCTCAGGTGTCAAAGTGGATCTGCAACAGTCAGGAGAACAACGGCATCCTTGTGGTGACCACACTTCCTTCTGGTAACTGGATGGAGTCAGTGACAGACACCAGTGCCTACCTGGTCATATTTTCAGATGATGGGAGAACAGGAGCATCAAACCAGTCCTACCTGGGTAAGGTGATGGCTGTGGTATGAGTGTATTATATAGGGTGGAAGATACTGAGCATGGGCAGGAGAGGGGAGTTTATCTGTCTTTAGTTTCCATTTCAGTACAATAGTCATTATTTGCATGGAACCCCATCTTCTCATTACATGAATTAGTATCATGTCACTTCTATGTGTCTTGTTCTTCTCGTAGTATAATTAACTTTAGACTGAAGTTTTGTTGCTGCTATTAACATTTTATAAATATATTACAGAAACCAAAAAGCCTGAAAATGAAATACTTTGTATTCATGATGCTATTCTAATCTATGATCATCTTCCTCTTTCGATAGGACAAGGCCAACCTGCAGCAGCAGCAGCAGCAGCAGCAGCAGCAGCAGCAGCAGCAGCAGCAGCAGCGGCAGCGGCAACACCTGAGCTCCACAACCACCGCAGCAGGAGACGACGTGCATCTCCAGGTCTCTTGCCCCACAGCCGCTCCCAGTCCTGCCAGCGGGTGCCCCTCTTCGTTGACTTCGAGGAGATTGGCTGGTCTGGCTGGATCATCTCTCCCAGGGGATACAACGCCTACCACTGCAAAGGCTCCTGCCCATTCCCCCTGGGGGGAAACCTCAGAGCAACCAACCACGCCACAGTGCGCTCCATCATGCACGCGCTCAAGCTCTCCAGCGATGAGGTAGGAGTGCCCTGCTGTGTTCCAGACAGACTCCAATCCATCAGTTTGTTATATTTTGATGATGAAGAGAACGTGGTTTTGAAGCAGTATGACGACATGGTGGCGTTAAGCTGCGGCTGTCACTGACTGGCTGTGCACCTCCTGCACTTTTAACACTGGGACAATGAGAGATGGGGAGATGATGGTTTGCTTGAGTTGATTAAAACACTGTATTTCCGTGCATATGTTTAAATATTGTATTATTTTGAGAAATAAAACAGCTATCCCTCAACTATGAATCAGTGCACTTTTGTCTAGCTTAGTTCTTGGATTCCAAAACTTCTCATGAAAGGATGCTTAAATTTACCATAGACTTGTGATGAAAAAATACTGATTTAACAATCCTGAAGCCACAAGTTAACAGAGTGGTGAAAGGTAAAATTAAGAAAGCCTGAAATAAACTGAAATGTAAATAGAATGTTTAAAATATACAGGCTGTGTATTTGTGTATTTGTAATATAGGTGAGAAATAGTGTTAAATGTTCATATTTTATTACTTGAATCATCAAAGCCAGAGCAGTTTGATGCAAACCTCTATAATTTAGTTTCATCTTGACAGACTCTGCTTTTTGTTTCAAAGTTCTAATTTGTGTAATACTGCAGCTGAGTAAATGAAGCCAGCATCCAGGCTCTTATTCACTTTCATCATCTCACTCAATCCTGTCACTATGGTAACTGACCAACAGATGGTGATACAGAGTCTTAGTTAAAGACTTCAAACCTAGATCATAATGAAACTCTGCAGCATCTGTATCAGGTTGGGATGACATTTTGATACACACACAAATAAAATGTGGGCACTTATAGAACCACTTTAAAGCTGTTCCAAAATGGAAACCATCCTTGTAGAGTAATTGTTCACTCATAAATTTAGAATTTTTTTTTTGTTAATCAGCGAGTGAATTGCCAAATGCTAACAAATGTTTGTGAACATGTGGCGTGTTCATTGCTTGCTGAGAGCACTGTACAAAAAAAAAAAAAAAATGTCACCGTTATCTGTAAATTAATGATTATTGAATCACCAGTCATAACTGTTCTAATCATTCATTTAAAAAAAAAAAGTGCTTCAGTAGTTTGGAATATAATTTGTTTAGACGTATTTTACATGAAGAATGACACTGAAGTGAAATTAAAAACACCAGTACAAGTCTGTAACAAACAGTTGTTTTTTTATTGGAATGGATCACAGACACAATATAGCCCTGCTTTATTCTAGTTTAGAAAAGTTCAAATGCAACAAGCTTGCAAAACCAATTCTCCACCATGTCCTCTGCATATTAAAAAACATGAATTGCAATAATGCCAGTTCAGGCTTTGAGACAGTATAAATTAAACGTGTGTTGTATTAAACACGTGGTGGAACTGTTTCAACTTCAGCATGCAAAAGGTTTTCAAAATGTAGTTTTGTGGACGTGATCAGTTGAAAACAATATCATATAAATCAATGGCATATTTTTGAATGAACACTATTTGTTTCAAGTACTACTGAGAGCTTAAGTGACTGCAAACTGTGGTGAAAAAAGAAATCTCAAGGCGAGAAACTTTGCAGGTAATAAAACAAAAAGCCACAATACCCGAAAAGCAGTGGAGACTTCAATACCACTGTCGATGTATGTAACAACCTGACAGCATTTACAATAAATACTCCACATTTACATTCAAGCTAACCCTCTCTGTTTACACTTAAATACATTATGTACATGGATCATCCATGTCCCTTTCATCTCTCTCACAATTGCACATTATGTTACACAAATCCGTCAACCCAGCATACAACTATCATCAATTCACAAATTCATTATCTGATGCCAGTTCAAACTCAAGTCGAACTCGCTCCTCCTCACAAAACTGATTGGGGCATCAGTCGTTTCACAAAGCCCCCACAGTGTCTCATGTAAGTTAAGGCAAGTAAAGCAAAACAAGGATCAGACACTTGAAGGAAAAATCCACCCAAACACTTCAACTCTGTTCAAAATCAAACAGATGTTGGCAATGTACCTTGCATTTCTGGGTCCATTTTGTTGCTCATGGTGTATTTCTTATTCAGTATACAATAGGCCAAACATCCTGTTAAAATATCTCTACTGCAGCTACAATGGTATTTAACATTAGAAGATATTTGAGAGCTTCTTTCGAGAGTTGTCACCTTGCACCGACAATTCAACAATCAAACGGGGAGAAATTCATGAATGAACATTAATTAATGTTGCTTTCTTAAAATCCTTGTGTCAAATGTAAGATATGACTAACTAAGAGTCAGAGTAGACAAGGCAGCAGGTGTGGGAACACCCAAAATAAAAACTTGAAAACACATGAACATAAAATAATCCCTGGAATGCAATGACTGTCACATTTTAAAGAATGATACAAAACAGCACAAGCAGAGGGGGGATTTTTCCTTTCAAACCTCATGTCCTATCAGCTTGGACAGTCTAGCTCCTCAGTGCCGAGAAACTCCCCTAACATGTGCTCGTGTTGAGCGTAGACAGGCTCTAAATATGGATGTCTCTCCTTACAGTGCATTTGCCTTGACCTCTCCAGGTGTCTCTGCTCAAACTCCTCCTGTGTTATGTGAGGGGCTTGGATGGTAGCTTTCTGAGCCATGGGAGACAGAGGCACCGGTACAAAGCCATGGTAAACTACCAGAGGTGGGGTCAAAACCTCCAAGGGGGATGCCTGAGGAACAGCACCCTCTGGTGGCTGGACCGGCAGCTGTACGTAACTTCCCGTTTCAGGATCAAAGAAAGTTTTCGTCTTGACTTGCACGGGCATGTCTACAAAGAAGTACTGCCCTGAGTCGGGATCCTGTAGGAGCTTACGTTGGGTCATAGGAAAGGACTGCGTAACAATGGTGTGCTCAATGCTCGACTGGCGAGAAAGCTGGCTGGTGTGGCTTGATTGGCGGGACAGGTTTGAAGGATGAGATAGTTCAGTGCTGTACGCATCAATACTGTGACTCCTTCTCAATGCGTTGTCTCTGCTCGCCTTGTCTCTGGTTCGGCCTCTCTGCTGAAGTTCGTCCATGATGGATTTCTCAATGCGCTGGGTCCTCGGATCAAGCTTCTCATTGACTGACAAATCGGCACTGAGCCTGCGCTCCACTTTATCTCCTAAATGCCTATCGATGCTTTGTGACCGGTGGAATGCCCTGTCCGACGTGGGTTTCTCACTGATGTGAGCTTTGTACACAGGTACATTACTGATGATGCTATCACTGCTGTAGTGCCTGTGCTCTGGCTTATCTCGAACATGTCTGCTGCTGCTGCGCCCTTGCCTTTCTGTTGCACTCCTGGGTAGTGCTTCACTGTTCTGGTTATTGCTTTCCACTGAATCATGGCTCTGTCTCCGAGTCTCGTGGCCCATGTCTGCCCTGTTGTGATGGCGGTTTTCACTGTCCTGGCTTCTTCTTTCATAGACTAGTTGTTCACCTTGGTTGTTGTTGTTTTTACCATGGCTTTCACTGCGACTGTGATCATCTTCAGTCTTTTCTCTGTGTTTTTTCTCGCTGCTTTTGCTTCTTTTACTGCTGCTGCTGCCTCTGTGCTCAGATTTGTCACTCTTGTGCCTATCCGCTCTCTGTTTGCTGCTGCTTTGAGATGATTTGTGAGAGGTCTTCTGGGCCTCCTCCTTCTTCATCCTTCTATTTGTCAGCTTCATGGCTTTGAGTACAGCCTTTTCTGATTTGGGTAAGACCACTGGTGGTTTGGGCAGCCCTGTTTGGCTTTCATTACCACTGCAGGTGGACCCAGATCGTTCGCTAGGAACCTTTGGAATATCACGGTTTTCCGGCACTTCAACATTCAAGCCCGACTCATCAGCTGTGTCACCTGTGCTGGTTGCAAAGCTCTCCACACCTTCAGATGATGGACTCACCCCAGACAATCTGTCTTCCTCCTGTGGGACAGTGAGGAACGCTCCACATTGTGGCCTCTTCGGGTTGTCACTTTGCAGACTTGAAGGAGACTGCAGCAGGGGAGGTGAACTGTTTGACAAAATCTCTTTAGGTTTGAAGATTTCATGTGGGATTGGTGTGTTACCACTGGTGGCAGGTTCCTGAACCAGAGGGAATTCTGGATGTTGCTTTACTTGATGTAACTCCTCCTCCCCCCTCTCTGAGCCACTCAGACTCCCTCTTGGTGACCAGGGTTGTACAGTTTTCTTCAACTTATTGCTGAAAGTGTTATCTTTGACCTTAAATAAGGCCGGGATCCCCATAGGTGGTGAGAAAGTGTTGGAGGGTGACATTGGTGTCTGATTCTTTTCTTCATGTGTTAAACTTTGATCTGAGGTGGTATTTTCTCTGTCTTTGTTGTCCTTATACTGTATTTGTGCCTCTTTTGGAGGAGATTTTATCGGTCGCTTTATAACCTCCGGCTCACTTTCATGATCACTTAAAGAATAATATTCCACTTCCATCCTGTATGAATCCTGTTGTGCATTTTGTGAAATATTCCGCATCACCTCATCAACCTCCTCCACCTCCCCAATCAAGTTCTCCATGGAGTGGTAAGCATTTGAGTCGCTCTCAGTGTTTCTGTGCAGTGCACTTTCCACAGAGAAGTAGGATGATTTTGAGGACAAGCTGGCGTGATCAGGTGGGCTCTGATCGATGCTAATACCATTTACCAATAGTAAGGGTGATATTATATTCCTGGGGATTTCACTGAGAGCCTCTGCATTCTCATTTTTTTCCTCACTAGCCCTGTTCATTTTGCCCGATTCTTCTGCCACTAAATTGTTCGTTACATTGTCATGCGATGTGTTTAAGTTGTCTGGTCTTAAAGGAGCCTTCCGCTTTACCCTGTACGTTTCCTGTGCCTTGTCATTGTTTTCAAATGTGGCTTCCGTAGTGGGGCTGCTATCTGTTTTCAAGTTATTTGACTTATTTTCATTTCCTCTAAGCCTTGGTGAAAAACACAATCCATTTTCAGATTGTGGGCACCTGTCTTTATCAGCACTGGTTTCATTTCGACTGAGCACAGATTCGTTTGTGAACAGATCACTAGCTACTTCTTGTTTTTCTGAGCCTGTACTCTTCCTGTCTTTTAAGTGTTCTTTTCCATTTTCATGTTTTCCATCTTTGTTAAAAATATCCTCTTCTACTGCATCTTTTAAACTATCTGTCTCCATAGTAACACTGCCATCTCTTCTGTTCCCTCCCTTTTTGATCCTAGGAGGAACTGGAGGAGCATCCCCCTTTTTGCTTTCTCCACTCTCTTCAGATAATTGTCTCACTATATTTCTTAAATTCACCTCTTCTGATTCAGAGCTAGGATTATGTGTTAGTTTATCGTTAACATGTTTAGCTTTACTTTTTAGGAGCATGTTTAGCTCATTACCAGTCTTGTCCATGCCAGGTAGCATCATCCCACCACCTGATACGTGAGCCTCACCAAGTCCAGGCTCAGTTTGCGACAGGATCTGTCTCATGTGATTGTGGTCTCTCAGATCACCTAACCTCTCTTTTAAATCATTTTCTTTTTGTGTAAGAGTGCTGCCATTTTGCTTTTTCCTGGCCTCCATTATAGAATCTTTCATAGCTTTGCTACTTTGCTGTGCCTTTGTTGCATAACTTTCATCTCCGCCGTTCTCATCAAATACTGGACTTGCATCCTGCTCTGAGAATTTATTCCTTCTCCTTTGCCTTTCTGAGATAATCTCTTCAAGAGCCATTTTTGCTTTGTCATAATTGTCATTGAAAAGTGCTTTGTTTACTATGACATTATTGTCTATCTTTGTGAAAGCCTCCTGCTTATTCAGCTCCTTGGCTTTATTTGCAAATAGTTCTCTCTTAGCCGATGTGTTCCCTCTCATAGAAAGTATACCCTTCTTGATATTCCTCAGCTCCCTCGAGATCAAATCATTCTTAGTCCTCGTCTCCTCATCTATGTTTTTTGCACCATTGAGAATAAGATCACCAAGTCTTGCTCTCTCCAGCTCTTTCAAAGCATGCAAATCATTAATTATATGCTCACTGTCTCTCATTTCTCTGAGTGACATCATCTCCTCATCCACCTCTATACTTGTGTTCACTTTCACATTGCCTTCCTCAAACTCCTCCCCTTGTTCATCATCTGTCACTGAATGTCTCTGACATTTTATGTAATTGTTCAGTCTGGCTGAGAATATATGTTTTCCCTGCTTCTGAACAGGTTCATTTTCATTTGATGGTAAATCTAAGTTTGCAACCGTCAAATCACCATTAGTAAGCTTGTCAGCATTATTATGTGTTTGGTTTTTCTCAAGAGGAAGCTGAATATCAGATTTAGCAAAGTTTCTCTTCGGAACCGGTGGGGGCTCTTTCTTGATATGACCTTTTGTGCAAACAGGTTTTGCAGCAGTTGCTTCATTTCCTCTGTGACATGAGACGTTGTTTTCTGGTACTGAACTCTCCCTCTTGCTGCTAAATATTTCTTTTGAACAGGCAACCTTCTTATCTGTTTCCTTCTCCCTCAGTTCTTCTATGTCTGAATCGGGTTTATTGCTGCTATCTGACTGAGCTGCAGATAAGGCTCTATTTTTGGCTGCATTAATAGCTTCTCGTGCTGCTCTGATCACATCCATTGTACTCATGGCTTGGCCATTAGTATCTTTTTCTTTAGAACTAACAGGCTGTGCTCCAAAGTATTTTTCTTTTATCTCTTTTGCAGGTTGTTTTGCTTTGTCTGGTACATTTGGCGGCCGTTTTGCTGCTGATACATTTGATGACAAGCCTTCTTTCTCAAGTGCATGAGGTGAAATTATGGGTGAATAATCTTTGTTGATATTTAAAGTATTTGGTGATAGCCCTGTGTTTGTTGGCAGTGCTTTTGGAGAGAGACCTTTGTTTAGCATGAGTGCTGAAAGTTCATTTGTCTCAGTTGGTTGGTCTGTGTGTATGGGAGCACCAGTGCTCAGAGGGACTTGAAGATATTTCATATCACTGTCTACAGGGCTGGCTTTCTTGTACAAATTCAGGGAAGGGTAATTTTGCTTTTTAGCCATGGGACTCTTGGTCTTTTTTAAGTGTGCAAAGGGGGAGATGGGATTTTCCTCACCAAGGCTACCTGCAGCCTCCCTTTTGGTTTGCAGTAGATTTGATAACAAATAATCACCTGAAAGAGGTCTATCAGTATCTTGCTTAGTAACATCTGTTGCCATGCTGTTAGATTCCAAAACAGGACTGCAAACTGTCTGCCCATCTTTTAAAATTGCAGGAGTGCTAAAGCCAGATCCGTTCCCCTCAGAGCCGGCTTGTGGATGTTTCAGATAATCTGATTGTGGAGATTGGGTGCCACCCCCAGGCACTTCTAAATTTTTAAATTTAGGTGGACTGTAACGGCTTTTCACCCTCTTCCTGTTGTCTTTGAGGTTGAAAAGGATGCTAGAGGCGAGTGATTTGTAGTTGTCCCGCTTGACTGGGGGTTCAGGGGTCAGTTTGGCCTCAGAGTGTGGTCTCAGTGGAAGGTCAAGGGCAGAGGGCGAAAGGACCCCTTGAAGGATTTCTGATGTTTCTGTCGGTTGTCTGGAGGGAATGAGGGGAGTCATGAGCTGGCAGATGCTGAATGGGGTAGATGCCAAAGAGCTGACTTCCTCAATTGCTTTCACCTCCACAGATCTGACTTCCTTTTTAACCAAAATAACACTTTCATCCGCTATTTTTGAACTATTTTCCTGAGGTGGTATCCCAGGCTGATTGACTGGAATCACACTTTTTGCCCTGGACCTGTTGCGTCTCCAGGGGGCAGCACTCCCATCCCCTCCATCTGATGAGCACCTCTTCTCAGCTGGAGTAGCTAAGGGCTTTGGCAGGACCTTTGGTGGAGGGGAGGGAGGGATGGGTTTGGGAGCAGTGGGAGGAGGGGGCTCCACTGCCACTTTGTGGCATGAGTGCACCTCCTCTGTATCCAGAGTCTCTTTTCTGTGTGCCTCAGTCAGTTCCTTGTAAAAACTCATGTCATACCATTTCGGGATATTATCTGTGGGGAGAACTGTGTCCTCTTGGCCAAAGGGGAACCGGTTAAAATCTCTCCATGTTTGGAAAGGGCTAAACTCACTGTGGAGGAAAAAGTTTTTGATGTTAAGTTTCCTTAGTTTGACAGTGGATTTCCCATTTTTGATCTTTGAGGATTTTCCTGAGGGAAGGCCAACATCTTTGACCTTTTTGTTTGATGATCCATCGCCAGAGTGATGTTTTTGATGGTTCTTGTAATGTTCATCTGTGAGATTGGTTTGATAATCCGAGGAGAATTCCGATAGCTCTCTTTGGATGCTGCGGAGAGCAGACTTATCCCAAGATTCCCCCTTAGAGTCTGTTATGCCTCCATTTTTGATTAACATGCCCTCACAGCTTTCCTCCGTGGCACTTAATGCCTTGAGGAAAGACGACATTTGGGATATGTTCTTATGTTGCTGTTTCCAAGGCTGAGCATAATTGTTGCCATTTTTGTTTTGCGCCTGCTTTTTAGATTCCTTATGATGAGTCTTTTTAAGAGGCTCCCCCGCCAAAGGTTTGTGGCAGCTGAAAGGCGAATATCCATACAAGAACTCATCATTGTAAACTGCGTCATCTCCAACGCAGAGACTTCGAAAGGCACGATCGGTGAGAGTGCTGACCTCGCGATCAGTCTCGTCCATGAACAAGTCTGTGAAGCCGTTGGGGAAGCGATGGTGGAGCATGCTCCCCACCCGATGGCTCATGTGTCGCTTTTCCACACAGCTCATGATGTCGACAACTTTCTTTCTGTCTCGTGCATCACCTGTTTTGCCTCTACAGTTGTTGCAGCTCTGCAGGTCCTTTGCTTTTCCTCCAGCTCAAATGGACAATAGGGAAGTGGTGGGATGTGTGAACTTCCTAAAGAAAGACAGTGTAATCAATGTCATTGTTTAAAGTTGTGGTTTTAAACCAGTCTACATACTCAGACATTGTAAGCAGCTCTAATTTCACCACCTTCACACAAAAAGGTTGTTTGATTAATATGATTACTATAAAAGGTTGTGAACTCTGTTGCACTGATGACCTTTATGTATTCAACATGTGCCGGCTTCTGCCATGCTGTCAGGCAACAGACAAACACTTCATACCATGTGCTTGGTTATTTTAAGAACTGTATGGTGCCTTAACCTGTGAGCACTAAGCATACTATTGGTGGCTATGAGTTGCATCAATGCAGTTTGAAGCTGTTTGGTGACTCCTAGTCCATTTATGGGAACATTATTAGAAAAGATAAACATTTCATTTCCATTGCTCATGTGTACATTTCAAAGGAAAGACTCTCACATCACACTGGTCCCTTTCAAATCATATCTTTTTTCACATTTAATGAATTCATTGGGTTAGTATAAAGACAGTTCTTCTGCACAGCTCTAGAACAATATGCATGTGAGCAAGTTTACACTATAGGGTGCAGGAAATGTATGTAAATCATCACAGCTCTTCAGCAGCAGCTGCTCTACTGTAGCTTACTTTAGCTATCTGGGTGAGGTCTTAGAATAGCTCATTAACCCATTTATATGCCCTGACCTGGGAGCATAGCCACTGGCAGATAACTCAACTCTTCAGCTATCTGCAAAACCATGACTCTCCTTATAAGCAGATGAGGTTCATTGAGACAAATATACACAGACATTCAATGATTCAGTAATGTCTTTGCTTGTACCTGTACATTAAAACTGTGTAACTGGGAACCAATCTCAGTTGTCATGAACCAGTCGTGTTAACAGTCAAGGATGATCTGAAGAAAGGTAGATGAGTTTGCATCAGCCAATAAGACAAATCATTATTAATGTTATTATTATAGTTATTGTTATTAGAGCCTAACAACTCTGGTAAAATTACTGGAACTGAGTGATTTTACTGTATCTTGAATATGTCTTACAGAATGTTTTGGCTTTTCAGAAGACTTTGGTCGCCAACAGTCTTCTAGCTCTTATAACCAGAGATCAGTTAGCAACCACGGTACTTTCCCCGCATCTGCTTGTGTATTTATAACCAAAGAATGAGGTGGGCCAGTTAGTTATACTGTACAAAGCTGCAACCATTGGAAAATAATTAATTTTCTCACAGATGTGTGATTATTAGTGAAAATCACATAATCGTAAGTAATGATTTTATAGCAATAAAATGCAGGCATGAGCCATTGTGTTTTAAGTCTGTTTGGGCAGTAATATTTACTTCAGACCTAAAACTCAAATAATCTTATAATTCATCTGGCCATCAGTATTTTTCTTGTCTTTGTAAACATCCATATAATCACACTGCTCCCTCACCTTGGTGATGGATCTTTCATGCTGAGTGTAACCATCCACTCTACACAGTGGTATCAAACACAAATCCTCAATGAAGAATCAAATAATCCACTGCAGAATCACCTGCCAAGAGCAAATTCTAGTTAGTTGTAGTCATTCATGGCAAACAAACTTTTTCTCTTGAAACTGAAGAAACAAAGAAAACTCACCAAAGTGAGTCAAGCCTTCAGATCCATGTTCAAATGCACTGGCGTGACCAGGGTCCTGATAGCGAGCTCAGAAGATACCAAAATAGATGCACAAGTCGGTGTGGCCAAACTGAGCAGCAACACAGCACGCAGCTAGCTAGCTCTCATTGGAATAACCAGTGGGTGTCAAGTGGCAGAGCAAGACGGGCCAGCAGGATGAAATGGACACTGTCATTGGTTATTTTTGTAACTAAGCTGTGAGGGCCAATAGGCTCCCACATGGGCCCTCTCTTTACTGCTAGGCACCTTTGAAAAGATGACAGGGCCTTCATGTCAATGAATCATTTGGGTCTTAGTGGAGACAATACAGAGGGTTGGGATGGATGTAACATTTAGTGTGTGTCTCATTTTGCCTCTGTCACCCAGGGAAACAAGCTTTCTGATATAGCCCATTGCATCACACAACTCCAAATTCGCGTGACAGTCCCTGAAGTGGAGACTGGTGGCTGGAGGCATATGTCTGCTGACTGATATGACTGTGGCAGGGCTGGCCTAATTCTTGTTGTTCAAGCTCTGTTTACAAGGCCGTGTTGTGGACATGAAGGTGTGTGACTGGGTAGTCTAGATTTAGGACCAATGCAGCTGTTGTTGCTGCGAGATTAGGCTGAAATGGAGGGGGGCATTTTGTTGACTTGACGTTGTGAGTCAGAGGAAGTCAATGGACGAGGTCACATGTGAAGGCTGACCCTGTGCATTCCTTAAATGGAGAAAGTGGAGTGTTTACAAAATACTGTGTGGCTCAATTTGGTTTTATATGTAAGAGAACAGTTTATGTAACCTACTGCCTGTATATTTACAGTTAATGCTCACATTTGTTGTGCTTCGAGAATAGGCCAGAACATGCTCTGCTGAGCCTTCCTTGGCCCCAACGACCACTCCATGATTCCATGGCCCCAGCATCCACAGGACTCCATCAAGGTGCCATATTTAAGCCAGTCTATTTCTGTCATGTTGTATTTCATAAGGTAACAGCCTGCCTCTCTGCTGACTGCACCTTCCACACTTCAGCTTATCAGCCAAATGCTAACTTTGCACATGTTTTCATTTGCACAAATGCTGTACACTTGCACAATGTCTCAGTCAAAGTGCACAACTCGAAGGTCGCTTTTAAACTGTTCTCCCTTGATGCAATGGATATAAACATTTATACAAATCATATTTCATTAGCTTTTTGTATTCCAAAGCATGTAATTATTGCACCAGGTGATCATGTACTGTGTCCATTTTTAACCGAGAAAACTCCCTGCATTGTTTTGGGGGGATAGACTTACTTGCTCAGCAGTGTTGGAATATCATGTTGTGAGCAGTGATGGTGTATGTGAGAGCTTTCCCATGTTACTGTCTGCATTCATCTCTTGCCCGGAATAAGACCTCACATGGGCCAACCCCCATCTTCTCCTTGCACACCAAACGTCTTCTTCAAGCCTGTTTCTCACCTTTCTGTTTGCCTCTAGCAAAGCTAATTAGACTCAGTGCTTGTGCCAGCTACCTAGTTATTCCCTGTGTCTTAGACAAAAAGCTAACACATGCTATTATGGGAGTTGTAGTTAAATTCAGACCAATAATCTAACTTTATATATAGTGTATATACTGTATGTTTATTCAGGGATTTTCATGTCACGTATTTGTGCTGTTATGGTTGTTGAAAATGACACTCACTTATTCTCTCACTTCCACACCTGCTTCTTCAGTGCTGCCACTTTTCTTTAACAAGAAGTTTCACCCAAAAGTTTTAATGGGCATAAATTCAGATAAAAGACTACAGTATATCCACAATGCAAATTAATTTAGAGAACACAGATAATAAAGCCAAAGCAGAAAGAAACCTGCCAACATGGTAACAGCAGTCTGCGCCATAGCCAATGAAAGCTCAGACTGAGCAACAGATACCTATTTCACTACAGGTCCATCATCACCACTGTAAGTACATATAAGCTGTAACCAGATCCACACATACTGATATAATGCTAACTAGGGGGAGGCGGGAAGCAGTTATACTCAAGTGTAGGATTTTCACGTCTGTCTAACGTCTGTTTGCAAGACTCCATGAGGAATCATTATCTCTCTCCAAGTTCACTTCCTGGGTCCTCTCTGCCTCCACTGCAATGACCATAGATCACAAGTCACGACTAGCTCTTGATTCAGAAAGCTGAAGACTGAGGGATGGCTGCTAACTTTAACAAACTGTCTTTGCAAAGCAAACTTTCAAATGCAGTTACATGAGTACACACATGATGAGTCTGAATGTTATGGATGGCACCTATGATGGTCTGGTCTGAGTAATAGATAGAATGTAATGAGTGATATTACAAATTACATCTTCTGCTGAGTAATTACTAAAGTAATGTACATTTTTAATGATTAATAATCAGCAGTCAGCTTGATTTTGTGCAAGTGCATACGTTTGTTTTTACATGGAGTCAATCAGTGAGCTTCAATAGAACAAATATGTCCCATAGACTTACTCTGAGGCAAGTTCATAATTTAGGTTGGCCAATGAGTGATCAGGAATAGAGCAGCTCTGACCAATGAAAAAATGCTAAAGTTTACAGCTAACAGTTAGCATGTAGAATACCTGCACAGGGGCATACAGTAAATATAAACAATAAACAGTTATTTCATTGCTTGTCACATTCATGAAAAATTCCCCTACATTTCTGAATGCTGTGACTCTCATATAACTGTGATGCAAAGAGAACAAAAACTGCTTTAAAAGCAGTGAGCAGACAGAAACAGAAATGGGACAACAGACACCAAAGAATGAAGTCCAGTCTGACAGGGTCTGGATTCAGTCTTTGTTTATGCCATTATGACTGACACCCACATGTGTTCTTGCTGGCTGTGAAACCACGGGGAGCTAGCAAGCAGCCTGGCTCATGCTCCTTCATGCCTGCTGAGAAATGGAACCGACAGGCAGATGGAGGAGCTGGCCTTCAGGACTGACAGGCTAGTAAACCCAGGTATGGTATAACTCCAGGACAGCTGAGGCAGATCATGTAGAAGAAATAAGGATTTAGTGACAGTAACACTGTAACTTACTGCACAAATTTTATTCCTATAAAAATATTTTCTGGTGCTAATGTATCTTGATTGCTATAATCATACACAGAGGCAATGTGTTATGATGGTGAGATAACTTCATGAAGATCTTTTGTGTTATATGTCACCTTTATTACTTTTTCTTTGACAACAAAAACTCCTAAAAATTACATATCTTTTCCTGTGCAAAGTGAAATAAAAGTGTCAAATATGTCCTCGTAGAAATGAAGCACAGATGCTACATTATTTTAAAGATGAAACAGGTGTTTCCTCACATGATTTACTTTTGGCGATGATGCACAGGTAGTAAATGTGTTTCCATGTGTTTGGAGGAAATACGTTTTTCCAATTTCAGATATGTAAAAACTACAGACAGCCAGGTCTTAAGCCAACAGGTCCACACAGCTTTTATCACACAGCCAGGCGTTATTTGCCTTGTGTGAGGGGAGTGATGACAGGCCTGCAATAACTGATACCCTCAAGGGCTGGCACCACAGGCAGTTGACCAATCAGAGGAGAGTGTTAGCGTGCTGCAAATGCAGTTACAACATCATCTCATGAAGAAGTCAAGATGTTAAACATGGTTGAAAACCAACTGCCAAGGTATCTCTAAAAAGCCCGAACCCACCGGGTAGTCTGAGCCGAGACCTTGACCTATGATATTTTCTTGGCAGTGATAAATGTAAGGAATCTGCGGTAGCAACATCTGGCCCAGAAATCTTTCCACTGAAGCAACAATATCAGTAGCCTGCACCCAATAGTCTATATCAACAGGCATCAGTGCCAACCACTCACTGCTGCTCGTGAGTCAAGAGGTGCAAACTGAAAATACATGAAATAAATACGTAAAACTTAAATGCTGTGATGTTCAAAATCTGCAGAGATTTATGCTGTGGTTGAAAATATGAATGTATAATAGATACAAAGGAAAAGAGATACAGCTTCAAACTGTGTTGATGCAACTATTTGTGAAGTTCTTGAAACACATTTTCACTTATTGACATTTAACTAAGTTTGAGAACCATGAAACCCAACGCTTCCTTTCCCGGGAAAGAACGACCATACAGCAAGCCAAGTAAAAGCTTTCATGAAGAGGATTGTGGGAGAATCACTGCTGGAATTAGATGATAGAGAAGTGAACCAAACAAAATGTGTTTATCTAAATAAAAAATAGCACTGACCAATACTTGAATAAGAATTTCTCACGAGTTCTGTAGGTCAAAAACTGTGGCTAATAGTCACCAAGAAATGTGAGGAGCCTTGCATTATAGCAACTTGGGGGATATTCAAGATAAGTCAAAGATGTAATCTCTTTATCAAAAAGGCTCGAGCTCAGGAAATTGCTCGTCATTATGCACCAGAGAAGGCGCACAGCACTCACAGGAAGTCAGTAAACTGTGGAGAGACAAGAGAGATGAGAGCATTTCTGATGCGTGGGTGTCCGTCAGCTCTTATCAGGGCTACTCTCATCATTGGTGAGTACGATGGACTTCTGTATGTTGCAGCAAATAATAAACAATATTCCTGGACCTTATGTAGACATGATGTGTTGTGATGACAAATCATGTAGAGTGAGTACAGCAGGCTGTGCAGTGTTGCTGTATGGGCAGGGGTCTAAAAATGAGTTGTGAGCTTTTTGACTGCTTGCAGTGATGATAGTAAAGATCATTCAGTGTCAGCAAGCTCACACTGACAGCTGTTAGTAGAAACGTAAACTATACTAGAAAGCCAAAACATAATGAGTAAAAAAAATTAGTTAAGACAGAAATCTGACTCAGAAAAACCTCACTAACTTCACTCTGGGTTAAGCAGTCTTACTTAATGTTGCTGCAGCAGCTAAAACAGATAGCCAAGGCTGGCCTTGGTGAAAGCCAAAGGTAGAATTGCTTGGCTTCACCCCAGCTGTTAAAAATAATACATTTTTGATGGAGTGAGATCTTGTACCTAGCGTTTGCTTAAACAAATAATGGGACCAGAATCTATCCAACGTCCAGCTAAAACCAGGTCTCAGGAGCTGTAAATCAGTTTGCTAGGGTTAAACTCCCTTTCATGGTCTTAAGGAGTTACATGGAAAAAAGTGTCTTCCCCATTTCCTGAAGAGCCAAAGGTAAAGAGCAGTTTTGCATTTTTTGGAAATAAAAAATGGTACAATAATCAGTCTTAAAGACATAACGTGAAGTCATCACAACCTTCTGTCTGTTGGACAGTTTGCTTTCCAACCTGAAAACCTGAATCTCTTTTTTCTTTCTTCACTGCTTCTGAAATCACTGCTCTCTGTCTTTGCAGACTTTTGACATTCAACAAATCACTGCTTTATTTCCATTTTTTCTGTTGCTTGCTGCTCAATCTTTGTGCAAAATCACAGCAACGCTGATGTGGTATCTGCTGCAAGAGTCACGTTGTCTGCAAGACGTTATTTATATTTGTATCTTGTGAGTTAAAACCTGCAGGGAGCTGTCAGACTTCATGGTCTGGACGTGACACATTATGTAAGAGGTCGGCCGCTGGTCACTGGAAACTTTATCTCCCCCACACTCAAGACACATTAAGCTAAAAAGACCATAGACTGATACATAACACATAGACTGACCCATGACTAGTCACAGGTCCAAACCCTGCAACAGCCAACACTTTACCCTCCAGCTTGTGACCTTCAGCATGGCACTTAACCTGTTCCTGCACTGTCTCTGCCCCTACAAGAAAACATCAGTAAAATGAAATCCTGCAGTATGTTGACTGATAAATGGCCGCTGAAAAGGTCACAGGTTATTCAGCGTCCTTGTTGATTGATAAGACGATCTCTGCTGAGGATGCATTTGCTTTTCCCATTCGGGATCTCATACACAGTCACAACAGGTCCCAGAGCTGCCAGAGGAATGTGACTGGTGGCTTTAATATGGAAGATAGCCATTTGCTGAGCATGTATGCTCTGTTTCAGCAACACCCTGCTCCACTCTCAGTTACAGTCATACCTCAAAACCCACAGTGCTGTCTTACATCAGAATGTATCTGTGGACTTCTGTTCAGTTTCATGTAAAATCTACCACAGGGGTCATAGGTGTCATTACCAAAGAGCCCATTTCCCATAAACTCAACTCAGTTTTGTTCTGTACGAAACATTATAGTTTTCTCTGTCTCTTAATTCAATTTCTGCTCATTTTTTCTGTTGCGTTTTGCTTAAAAAAGGTAAGGCATGCCATCAGCATGCCTGCCAGCAGGCACGTGTCCAGCCAGGTCTAAAATAAGCATGTGAACTGTATGTGTGCACCTATGACTGTGCGTGCGTGCGTGCGTGCGTGCGTGCGTGCGTGCGTGCGTGCGTGCGTGCGTGTGTGTGTTTTAGAAGAAGCACATCTTCTGTCTGTAAGTACTGCTGTACATTTTGTTAATTGAATGAGTCCAGAATTGTGAATAGAGAACAATCTAGTTTAAAGCCCGTAATAGCACGAGTGTGATATTTGCTGTTCGGGCAGGGACCAGAAGTACTGCCAAGACTCCTGCCTGGGTGTCCTTGAGCAAGGCATTTACTTTCCACTGCTCCAGCAGCATTACAACAAAAGTACTGTTGAGTCGAAAGCACATCATGATTGCTGGGTGTTGTGCAACTGTTATTGCACTGAGCTCAGCCTTATCTGATACACAAGAACACTGTGGTCTTACCTCCTTCCTGTTTGTGTGAATGGCCTCTTTTGTTACCTGAAAATGATTTATTGAAAACGATGTGTTTCAGAGTGTCTGCTGAGAAGCGTGCGAGGAGATGGAGCAGACTCTGAAGAAAAACTAGGTGGGTCAGCAGGTTACACTAAACATACAACAGTTTGAAGGTAGATTTCAAGTTGTAACACTGACAACACGGCACATATAATCTAATGGTAGCTTCCACAGTAGCACCAATCATTAAACAAATACATCCACAATAATTTCCTTTATGCTTGTCATTACAATCTGTGCACAGTTTTTTAGATTTTAGAGCAAACCCCCAAAGAATCTGTTTAAATTACAAAAAGATGTTAAATTATTTAACCCAAGTTTTATCTAGCCATTCAGACCTGGTGGGGATTTCTGGGTATAAGGTCTTCTAATCGACTTGGTGTCTGACAAATGCAATGAATATTGATGTTCAGTCATTTTTCAACCTTTGTGGCAGAGCGGCCACAGGGGTCCGCAAGACACATTTTCAAGCTCACAAGATAATTAAAAGAGAGGAAAGCAGAAAAAAACGAATTATCTGTTGCACAAAGTTATTTTCATCTCCTTCTTCTAAAATTTGGTTCAGTCGAACTGGTCAAGTAGACTTTGGTGTGAGAGGTCTAAGGGGCTTTAAAATGAAAATGCTTCATTTGTATAAGGGACTGCCAGTGTTTTACCAAAGAAGTCATCTCTCATGAGAGCATTGGCTCACACTGACCAGCAGTAACCTCCTCAGTGTTTCCTAGACGTTCAGGATTCAAACCGCAAACACTGGTGATGCAATTCAGTTTGTGGGAAAGGGAATGAAACCATGACTGAGACTTTGATCTTCCACAGAGTAAACAAGTTGTGAAATCAAACATCCCCCCCCCCCCCCCCCCCCCCACCCTTCGTGTCCAGCATGTCAGGAGGGCATTTCCCAAACTCATGATCTGTTCTGTCACAGGTGTTACATTGCATCTTGTTTGTTAATGGCTGAATGATGTCAAATGGTTGTTTTTACTCCAGAAATTAAGTATGTTTTGATTGGAAGCGGGATTGGCCTGCTCATGGTCGCTGGATTCTTTATTGTCATAGTCTGCATCATCAGGAAGCAGGTCCAACATAACAGCACAGGTGAGGTGATGTTTAGATTCCTCTGAATTTGTCTTATATCTACAGTAAATCACACGAAAGTGAGCAGGTTGGAGAAAATATGACAGTGTGCTTTGTGTGAAATCTAAACATCATGGTTTACTGAAGAGGTCAAACCGTTCTTCCCAACAGGTGATAGAGTGAAGACACGTTCACAGGTGAGACGTTACCAACACTGACAGAAACAGAAATTTAGTTCTTGTATTTTATGAATTGAAGGAACATGTATGTTTCAGAAGGTACAGGTTTCCATAAACCTTATTTACTCTCGACCACAGCCTCACGAGCACGTTTTGAGCACTCTCGGCCAATCAGAACCTCCCGTGGCGGCGGTGTCCAATGGCATGTGATGTTAAAGGTCAGACAGTGATTTGAGGGGAGCGTGAACCCTGCAAAGGTGGCATCTGGGTGGAAGGTCAACCAGGCGTCACGCTGTCACCTCACGTTTTGTTGCACGCACGTCATTGCAGATCTGTTTTACCTCCTATGATTCTCCCTCCATGACATGTATCATTGTCATTTTCATAATAAATGTCTGAAGTAATAATGCCTTTTGACTTGGCTGTGCAGAGTTGTGTCATTTGAGAAGCTTAATGAGCTACATTTCAGCCATTTCAGAGCCTGATGTGTATTGTATTTAGTTTCACTCCCCAATATCCAACCGTTCTACTGACATGCATACTGTACAGAGATTATTTAGCACCACTCAGCAGAAAGTATCTGCGCTAATAAGCATTTCATACACTTACCACAAGAGGGCGATGTTTACCTCCAAGAAACAAAAAACCTTAAGACTAACAGAGGTCCGGCTTCACATCTGAGCACCTGGGGAAACTTTTAAAATAAAGTCTTTGTACCTTCATCAGTTGTATTTAATCATTGAATCACATGTGAGCAGTGACAGTGTTTTTCCTTCATGCAACATTCTCAAGTTCCATACAAAATATGTGACTTCAAAAATCCTTTCTGCTGTACCTTAGTCTCAGCTCTTGCTTTTTGTAGCACTCTTCCCACTTGGAGGGTCTTTTTGTTTTTTAAAGAATTGGAATTAGCTCTGTTAGCATTGGACTGTGGTTGACGGTGTTGCGGTCCTTCCCATCAGGCATTTCATAGATGCATACAGTACAGAGGGAAGTCAAGTTTACTGTCAGCCCAGTTAAGCATGATGCAGCATCATTCTATGACACAGTTAAACAACATATTAAACCAAAGTTTAGTATAAATATATGTTCATATAAAAACTGATTTCTTTATAACATACTTTTCAAAGTCAAAACATCTGCTGTGTTGCAAGACGAGTTGGTGTCATGTAATTTTGTTCATCTAGAAATCAAAGTCATTATACTATTACACTTAATGCAAGAGCATTTCGTGCTCGGGCTACAGATGCAGTGTTTAGGCACCATATTATCTACAGTGTATCATTCCAATTAGGAGTCTGAGTCCACTGCCAGCTTTGTGAGACTGGCTCCTCCAGCCCACAGACGAATGAAGAAGAACCAGTAAAAAAAGATCTCATCTAATATCCTGGAAACCCAATATGCAAACAGAGAATAATAACTAACAGATGTAGGCATTGTTGAATTCTTACTGCTTACTGTACAGTCGATGAACTACTGCTGCGCTTTCCTCCAGACAAAACCCATCGAAGAATCTATTTGTAGCTATAAGACTCTCCGGAGAACGATGTTGTAATGACATGACTGATTCCAGCTGTTACTTCACCTATTTATTCATCACTGTGCGCTCAGCTGCAGCTTACTTTGTTACGTTTACTGCCTGCTTGCTAAGCGAATGTTCTACAGTGTCTCCATCCTCCAAATGGCAGACAGCCAAGGTTAGCAACTATCTACAGTGTTAGCAGCTAGCTACAGCACCAAAACAAAGTTTACGGAGAGGGAATATTGCACATAGGTTCATTTTACTCACCTTCTGGCCAATGGTGTGAACTTGCTGGTTTTCCTTCATCAAAGAAATGCAAAGTTTCATCTTTGCTGCTGCACACCATTAAGCACAGAGCTGTGCATGAGCAAGGACTCCTGCACTGTGTTTAGAGCCCATGTTTGGTGAACCCCTCACCACATTTTGCACTGAATGCTGGAGGTTAAAGGGCTTTGGTAAAGCGGGGCCTTCTTTGTCGCCAGACTAGAAGCACTTAGGAGGCCCCACAGGCCGTCTCCTCCATTATCTGTAAATCAAAAGTGTTCCAGATCTCCACAGCGCCACTCTCTGAGGTTTGATAAAAGCCAGCAAAGTGCCCCAAAAACCCCAAGCTGACAGACTGCAGTACAAAGATTCACTGTGGGATCCTGTTACATGAGCCACGAGATGAGGGGAGATAGATGGACAGACACACAGGCCTATGCAGACACAACAATTTAACTAATATTGGGTCTGAGGACCAATTTTGAAAGCAGGATGTGCAACCACGCTGGTTTAACACTGGATAACTCTGGGATAAATTAGAAACTTTAAATGCTGAATTGACCTGCGTTGAATGTTTTTCTCCATCATTTCATCGGGAACAGAGATGCTCACGCACAAAGACAGACAGCAACCTTTGTCAGCATGTGTGTGTGTGTTCCAAAATAAAAGCCCTGACTTTGGTCTGCGCCCGCTGTCCTCCACAGCTGGAAGTGTGATTTGGTCAGCGTCAATCTCAACAACACACCCCTCCCTCTCCTCCATCCTGCACAGGAAATTATCTTTCCCACTCACTCGCCAGAAGCAGAGGTGTGTGTGTGTGTGTGTGTGCGTGTGTGCGTGTGTGCGTGCGTGCGTGCGTGTGTGCGTGCGTGCGTGCGTGCGTGCGTGCGTGCGTGTGTGTGTCTCCTCACACATGCTCACCTGTCTGTTTCTGTCTGCCCTGCGTGCATGTGCATATGTTTGTGTGTGGGCACATGAGTCTGCCAAATGTGTGTGTTTTCACTGTGTGACAAGAGGGGGGAGGGGCAGAGGGAGGTTCTGAGTAGAAACAGAGTGTCCAATGTTTCATATTACACTCCTCGGCTGGGGAAAAAAAAGGAGAAGAAGAAGAAGAGGAGGAGGAGGAGGAAACCTGGGGCTTCTTTTCTTCAGAGGCATTTAACTGGGAGTTTATGGAGGCTGCAGCTGTGGAAAATGAAGATCTCCTCTGTGGTCTTCGCTCTCTTCACTCGAGCACTGCTTGGAGGTAGGAAAAGTTTATTTTGCTTCATACCAAAGAAGATGTGGTGGAGACAAAATGTTTTCCACTATTTTTCAGAGGGGCTTTGCAGAAAACATCTGAGAAGCAGACAGGATGTTGGTGTGATGGTTGAGGAGATGGTAGCTAAGATGGTTTGTGAAGTGAAACCTCTTTATACACTGTCCAGTGTCTGCTGGAGTTCATTTACTTTGGATGACAGTGTATGTTGACAACAAAATAACAAGTTTATCAAAGTTGCATGTGTTTGCAGAGATGAGAGGGGCTTCCAAAGTGAAAATTGGTGGTTTTCCTGAGCGTGTTTGAAAGTAAAACAGAGCCTGCAGTCTCACTTCTACATTAATTTATGGTGATTTCAGTGAACCTCTGTCAAAACAGCTTCTTACATTTAACGGTTAGAGAGCTCAACATCAACATGCAACACTAAAACAACACTTTTCAGCTACTTAACTATATTTTCCCTGTTTTGTTCTGTCACTCAAAGCTAAATGAATGACAAAATTGTGAAAATGGCACAGATTATCATTACGTGCAGAGCTGAAAGCATCAGCGTGTCATGGAAAGTGTGGATTATGAAATTGGCTATTGTTGGAAAAACTGATGTGTGATGTATTGTCATGCAACGCACTTCACGGTACACTTAGTTCCTCTAAATTCATGCAACGAATGCTGGCACATTGCCAAAAACAACCGGGCTGTCAGGAAAAAAAGTCATTTGAGCAACATCAAACTCACCAGAGATGAGGACTATGTGGATTTCTGAACCTTTCACTATATTTGTTGTGCCGATTCTGAGTCCGTCATGCTGCTTTGGTGAGCAGATTTGACACCAATATATTTGTCTGAGCAGATTTTAGGTGTTTTGTAGCAATATTGAAATCACAGTTTGAACAGGTCAGTGATTCTTGCCTTTGGAACAGCAGTTGAGTAAACAAACCCCCCCTCAGTCGTCTTACTCACCGCTCTGGAGCTCTTGACTGTATCACTCACTGTCTCCAATAGCAGATGATGTTAGCTCAGCTGTTGTGGAAGTGGAGATGTTCAAACTTGACATTATTTTCATTGTCTAAGTTTTGCCAACTGCTTTTGTCAAGGTGAAGAACGATCTGTTCATTGCTACTGTTCAACTTTGAATGAAGGCTTTATTTCAAACATGTGAGAGTAATACAAAAAATAGCCAACATGGAGACAAAGTCCTAAAAGTAAGACAAAGGGAGGACGGATTTACTCCTGGATCCACCATGTGTTCATGCACTTCAGATTAGCTTAAACCCCTGTGTACGACACACATTTAATGAATTCAACTCTGGTATCATTTGCCATTTACTAAATTAGATTAGGATCATCAGTTTTAAACTTGAATCAACTTAAATTTTAAGGTCATCACATTTCAACCATTTCAGAACAAACCTGTTCAAACCGTGAGGTTTAAAATAATGAGCTCAATGAACATGCCACTGACTGTTCACTAACAAGATCGAAAGAAGATCATTAACAAACTGCTGAATTCTGCTACTTTAGAGCTGTATGATTCATAACATGTCTTTATGGGTGTGTTAATGTCCTTGTTATGGTGCATGAATCTGAATTTTCCAGTCCAGACAAGTGTTTTTAGGTCATGTATGCAAAAATCTTGTTTTCTTGCATATTATGTCCAATAATAATGAACTAATGATACCGGGTTAAATGTGGCTGAAAAAGCAATACTGGTCGTGTGTCGTATGTGTCATTTGACAATCCTTTTCCAGTGAACTCAGTTTTACCTTAAAACAACTAAATAACAATCCAAACAAAGTAAATAAAGTATTTTCTACTAGTTTCAGTGCTTAATTTGACATGATGGGTTTTTTTTGTTTGTTTTTTGTTTTGTTTTTTTACAGTGCAGCCAGTCATTTGTGGCATGGACAAAACAATGGAAAGTCAGGAAAACAACTGCATGTTTTAGAGAGATGCCTCAACTCTGTACTAATCAGAGGGTTGCTTTAACTAGCATGCAGTCAAAACAAGACAGGAGCATGGCTTCACATGTGTCTCATGTGTTTTGTTCAGACCTAGCCTGCATCCATGTCTCTGACATCTTTTTCAGACTGTGAGGGACCATCAGTCCCAACAAATCCAGAAATGATACGACATACTGCTCTGAATAAAGATTCTAAAATAGCATGTATAAATCTTTCTTCTCCAGATTTGTGTTTGGCCGTCAACGTCACAATCATCCCGTCCCCCTTCACAGTGGCCCAGGAGGGTCAAAATATCACACTCTCCTGTGTTGTGTCCCAGCGGCGCCGCAATGCCGCTCTACCAGTGGTGAAATGGACTTTCCTGCCAGCAGGCACAGACCGGCCAGAGGATGAACTCCTCATCGCACGTGTCAACATGAGGAAGGCCCGTTTCTATGGCAACTATACAAAGAGTTTCCCGTGGCCCAAGCTGAAGCTGACCGTGGTGAAGCAGGGGAAGATCTTTGACCTGCTGATCTTGAATGTGTCCAAGGGGGACCGGGGGCTCTACATGTGCCGGGTGCAGGAGTTTAAAAAGCACCAGGACCGCTGGAAGGCCTCGTCAAACTGCACCGCTGCTACTGAGCTCAGAGGTGAGGGCTGGATTCAGTGTTTTATTTAATCTTGTCCTTTTCTTATCACTGGACAGTTGGCCAAGTAAGCGCACTGTGAGCATCACCCTGCTTCACATTTGATGACCACATAAGTGGAGTCAAGACGGAGCCAGGAGAGAACAGAGGACACACCTTTGTAAATGTGCAATAACACTATAATAATGCTCATAAAGTTTCTTAATGGGATGTTTCATCCAAAGTCTTTTTAATGTGAGACATTTGAAAGAAAGCTGACTAAACAGTTTGCAGTTTGAGAGCAGAGGACATGGTTAGCCTGGATTCATTCATTCAAGCTTTTATGCCAGACAAAAATCCTTTAAAGAAATCCAGTTTTCCACTGTCCATACATCTGCTCCATATGTTCCAAACACTCATACAGTATTTTGCTAAATGACTAATCCTGGGCAGAGAGGTTCAGAGCAGTGGAAGAGCAGGACACAGGTTCTCTGAACCAACCACTTCAACTCACCAGTGTGGCAGTGTATCTCACCGAAGTTAGACAAAAAATATGATTCACTACTAAGTTAAAACAAACAAAAATGACAATTAACAACTCAAGAACAACTCATTAGACATCAGTCAGCACAGATTCACATATATCTCTGAACTAATCATTAGATTGTGGGTCATTAACATAATTTCTATCAAACATACCTACTGTTTAGGTCTCACTCCCACATTCTTCAGGAGCTACTTGTTAGCTAATCACTAATTAGCAGTTCCCTCCTGATTTATTCCAAGTATTCTCAGGAATTCGCATAAATTGTCAATGTTTCCAAAATGCTTCTTTAACTATAAGGACATCTTTTCCCAACCTTGGAGTAGGAGTCCCACAATGGTTGCCTAATATGCAAATGGAGTCGCAAGAAAGTTGATTAAAAAAAAATAGTCAGAACTAAAATTGAGGTCTTGAGCGAATAAAGGTGGGGGAGCCTCTGCATTCAGCCGATTCATTCTTGGAAGGAGAAACCAGTAGCTGTCGCCCAGTTTCTCACAGAATGACATCACTGCTTTTGGCGCCGCAGGGCGGAGAGTTAACAGCAATTTCTGCAACCACAACAGAGGCAACGACAAATGCTGTTTTGATAATAGTAAGGCCGCGAAAGGTTTGAGGCAGATGCCAGGTTTGTCTGCAGAGACCTTCCATAGCCCACAGCAAAAAACTGTGACTGCTGTTGAGGACCTCCCAGCTGTATACTTGAAACTGTTTGAGGCTGGAGCTGGACAAGCGTGGAAAAAGAGCCTGGATGCCCTGAGTCTCTCTGTCTCTCTCAGTAATTTAGACCTCAAAAATATGACTGGCTCTGAGGGAGAGGGGAGAGGCGTAACAACTCGTTGTGCCACCACATTTCTGTTCATAGTTCTGTCAAATGCCTCCGCATAGTAGTTTAAAACAAATGGAGCCATGTTTATATGCTTAGAGACCTAAACAGAAGCTCCAAGTAAACTAAACATGTGATAAGAGTGCACTGAAGATGGCAGAAAAAAAACATTTGTCCTGGGGGAGCAGATCTGAGTCTCCAGCAGTAGCATTTTCTCTGACCACAACTGGATGATGTAAGTCATCTGGCTGAGGAGGCAGTGAAGTAGGTTCACCAAGCAAAAGCACTGTCCTGCTTTTAATTTGGGGAGGGGAAATGTCATTGGTTCGGAGCGAGTCTGCAGATTAAAGGATCCTCTGTCTCAATAAGTTGTGGTTTTGACTGAGTGGATGATCTTGGAGAGAGAGCAGAGGCAGAGTGTGAGGTTTCAGCGCCGCTGCTGGCACATGGGACGTTCACACAATGGAATGGATGACAAATCCACTGGTACCAGATACTGCTCTGAAATTCACTTTCATAAAACCGCACACACACTTTAAAAGGCTTTGTAATTTTTTCCTCCCGACTTTTCATTCGTGTCAGATTTTGAATCAAATTCTCATGTTCACCAACAGGCTCGAGGAGCTTCCTGATTGTTTTAGTCTCAAACTTTGGTGCTAATTGACTGTTGACTAAGCCCCTTAGTTACTGTTGCTGTACCCATCAAAGTTTCTGTCCTTGCAGAATACGCACTCTACAATTATGGTTGGAAGAAACAATGCTTCCTCAATTTTAAACAGATGGACAAGAGCAGGCGTCTTTTTTCTAACCAAAGAAGCTTTGTTCTTGTACTGCAGTGTGGAGCTAGTTAGTCCTAGTATTATGATACTAAGACAAACCATCTACTCATCAAAGAAAAGTATGATAAGGTTAATGGAAGATGAGACTGTTATATAAAATTAGATTAGCTAATCCTTTGTTATCTGGACCTGAGTGAATTTGTCGCTTTGAGTGTGTGTGGTCCACCGGCAGCAGATTATAAGTTTGACAGCAGCATGAAGGAAGGATCTGCAGTATCTCACCTTCATACACTGAGGGAGTGAGGGAGGACTTTCAGGATGAGGCCAAACCAATCAGTTTGGCAAATCTGACACTATTTAGGGCAACACTGGCTGAGAGTGCTGGAATGAAACATAAAAAGCTAAAAAGCAGAGCTGCTAATGTTACCCTTAAGTTTGAGAACATCCAGGACCAGCTTCCACACGGAACAGAAATAATACACAATGAATGTGACTGTTTATTATCATTATTTATTTCTTTATTGTGTAACCTGTAATGTAAGTAATGTAATTGGTCAATGATAGCCTAAGGACTACAGTAATCCATGGAAAGCTGTTTCATCAGACACCTCTTTTGGCCAGTTAGGATCCTCCATTTCATCTCTACAGCTGACAAGAGCCAACAAGAGACCACATAGAAATGCCTTGTACTCTTCTTTGATCGAAAAACATGTAGAATATTCATTTTCTGTTGTATAGTTGTTGAACTTTGACGAGGGTGAGGCCTCATACTGTGCTCCCATTGTGTTTTCCAGCTAATAAGTCCAAGATACAGTCATCTGCAAGCATCTATTTGCAAAAACATATTCAGGAGGAAATTAAAAAAAACTTGACTTCTTCTTCTATCACTGAATGCCAGTAGCGCTTAGAGTGATTCTGACTGCTGGGGATAAAACTTCAGAGTGTTACTTTTCAAAAGAAACCACAACCATGATGTACTCCAAATGGTTTCAATTTACTAGGTATGCCTTGGATATGCAATTCAGGCTATTTTACAGCAGTGGTAAGAGGTTTTAATCCATCTTTTACACTTTTGCACGTATTCTAGAAAAATACCCACCACATTCCAAGCTCAGTAAATGCTAAATATCGACCTGTCATGCCTTGTCAGGGTTAATAAGATGACTGGACAATCAGAAAACTCGATTGCTTTGTCCTGTGTCTATATTTGTAAGTCAACAGGAGTGGGAAGTAGTGAGGCGTCCTCTTCCGTCTTTGCTTTTGTTAACTGAGCTATTGTTAATGGTGATGCCAATGCAAACTGTCCAGATATTCTTTTATTCACTGGATTTTCTGTGTGCTTCTGCTTCACAGAGAAAACACTAACAGACACCAAGCCTTTAGCAGCAAATGCAAAAACCTTCATGAAATGGCTGCAGGTTCAGTCAGTAAGGTGTCTCATCAAAGCAGAAAGCAGTTGAAGAGCTTTTATGTGAAATTGCTTGCTTTGAGAGTGGTTCATCTTAAGAATGAATGACTCACAAAGTTTCATCCTTGCAACAATCTAAAGAGAGTTCCTCTTATTTACGCTCACTGGTGAAGTACTGTCAGTGTTCAACAACACTAGAAGTTGCTCACCACATTTTCCATGGAAGCGTTCCTACAGGCTGTGACTTTCGGGGTGTCCACAGCCAAGTCTGGGCCCAGGCAGACACACAGTCCCTACCGAGAGCTGTTGACATTGGCCCTAACATGGAGTTTCCCTCCCAAAAGTAGAGTCAGAGTCCAGAGAGACTCAGCAGAAATGGAACAAGAGATAGTTGTGCTGAGGAAGGTAGAGTTCAAATGTTTGTCTGCAGTGACAGTCGAGTGGACAGCTGGCTCGTGTCTGGCTCTTAACTGTTCGTGGTCAAGGATGTGGGGAACTATTTTTATCCAAGGAAGCGCCAGTCCATTGTGGTTTCAGAGACCTTAATAAAAAAAAGCCTACGGAGACATTTTTGGATGGATTCTGCAATTATGACATGAATGGCAGTGCATGTAGAAAATAAAACTGCGTCATTTCTTTTGGATGTGAGAGGAAGCCCAGAGTTCTGGATGGGAGTAGAATACCTCTCTTGTTTGCTTCCAAACACAACTTCGCAGTCTCTTGCAATTTGGAAATTACACTTGTCACATACTGATTTAGATTTATTTTCTAGTTGGAACCCCACTTTGCTGCTTTGAGCATCACATTTGATTTAAGACCGTATTTTCCCCATATGCCTGTGTTAACAATTACGCTTACATTTGAGAACCTTAATGAAAATAAAAGTTAGATCTCAGTTTGTTAATCCAAATCCCAATCTGAGCCATCAGGATCTGGTTCTGAAAATCCACTATTCAATTCATTCTGTTGTTTATTGAGATCCACTTATTCTGTGTGACTTTGTGAAACTAAACATGTTATTTATTGTCAGATACTGTTCAAAAGAAAAAGAGGATAAGATCAATTGAAGTTCCTAGTGTGAGTTTTGCTCCAAAAATGCTGGACATTTCCCATAATGCAAGTGAATGGCATCCTTTATTAGACACTTCCTGCCAAGTAAATGGCTACATCTTACGAACTTCATACCCCTAGTTTGTCATGCAGGTTGTCATAAACTTGCTGCTTTAAGCCTTTCAAATTCAGGGAAACCAAAATTAAACCTAATGTAAACTAATATATTTCATCACCATTTGATTTATGAGTTCCTAATCCGTTGAAATACAGTCCACGATTTAGGCTGGGTAATTGTAATGGACAGGCTAAAGCTCTAACAACACAGAAAAACTGCACTATTTCTGCCCAGTGCAACAGCAGGGACTGATATTTCTTCCCCATATCCACATCAACGGTTGACAACCATGATAAACATCAGCTCCACATCTGAGGGCTTGAAACCCCTCTGGGACCATTTCTCCTGGTCTCCACTTCACATGAGGAACAGCAGATGACTGAGACTTTATGTGCACAAAAGTGTGTGTTTGTGACGTCAAACTGATGGAATTCCTGTGGTCAGATAACATTAGGTGCCCAGGTGTTTCCACAGTCCGTCTGACACACAAAACTCCCATTACTCTACTTCTTCTGCTATAATAAACACATCCAGAGAGGTCAGAGGGTTTGGTAGAAAAACACAGGGCAGAGCACAGTGTGGACACAGCCTCCTCTTGGCATAAACAAACTGAACTCTTAGGTATTTCTAAAAACACGTGTGGGCGACTGCAAGTTAACAAAGGGCACAGGGCACACGGATGTGGCATGAGTTTAAGTATAGTGACAGCAGGGAACTGTGGGTATTCTATTAGCAGCTTCACGAGGAAAAATGAAAATCAGAAATATCACAGTTCTAGGGTCACACAACAGCTCTGTTGGCATAAAAAAGCACATACAGCATGAATAAGAATCCAGCAAAATAAGCCTATGTTTGTCACCATAAGAGGAGCACAGTCAGCAAATAGAAAGATGCTAATTCTAAAAGGATGCAAAGAGAAAACAGGAAGTGAAAGGGTGGATTAGTCAAAGCTTTGTCAAGACACACAATGTTGCTGTGTGTTTACATTCATCTCTAGTCTTTTATAATACAGTAAATTAGAGCAGTGGCTGACTCAGTTGATGGTTAAGACACAGAGGATCATTATTCACTCCAGTCCAGTATGTGATGTTTACAGTGTTGGATTTGTTGGGGCACAAAAAAAGAGCCACAAATCTGGAATACAGTCAGCAAATGAATGCATCGTTGTGGCTCTGATGAACAAAAAGTAGTGTGTTTGAATGTTTCCACTGTTGTCCGATGAGCTCTTCAGCCTTTCAAAAGAAGACATTTTCTAGATGAGGATAAAAGCCAGTTTGATGGCATACAGTACGCCAGATTTATCCCATTTCTAATTATTCCAACATGTACAGCTGCCACACTGACAGAGCGACACAGAACCTGAGGGGAAAACACTACATGAATGTCACAAATGTTATCAAGATTGACCCTGTGAATGATTTACTGTGAAGAACGTGTGGCTCTTTAATTAATTCAGCTGGCTTTTTAAATTAGCAGGAGAAAGTCTGTTTTTAATCATATTTCATCCTGCAGCCTGCACTTAGACAGTGTTTGTGCCATGAACAAAAAAAGATTATGCACAGTAAATAGCTTCTATACACGTAAATCAGCACAGTCATGCTAATGCCCAGTCTTGCTAGCTATAGTTAGCTTGATTAGCAACAATGCAAAAGAGCCAAACAAACAAAGAAACTTTTTGTGCTGAGTAAAGCAAACTGAGATGTGTAGTAAAATGAAAGTAGTGAAATCTTTCGACATTTCTAATTCCTGTGCTCACTTTAAGTTTGCTGTCAACTCCTTGGATGACAAAGCAAACTATTTGACAAAATATATCCTAGCTAGTAACAAGGTATAAACGAATATGACTCTGGGGCTGCTCCTCACTCTCTACCACAACACCTTTAAAGGCACTCAATCCCCTGTTTTGTTTTCTATTTTTGATTGGTGGCGAATTTTGAAAGTCTGGAAAGCCCAAGCATCATGTCGAGGGGGTGAGAAAATCTGATACTCTGTGTTTTCACTTCACATTTGAACTACGATTTTGCTTTGATTTGGCACCATCTTCCCTTCAAACCTACTCAAATTTAAATAAACATCTGTCAAAAAACGTAATAATCTACAACCAAGATCTTTATTGTCTATCTTCCCTTTAAAAATGACTTAGACCAATGTTTCCAAACAGCAGAATGTAGGTCACATATGGTCAGTGAAGGGTTAGTGGTTTCACAGATGGGGGCCAAATCTAAAGGCATGTTCCCAACAGAGAACCGTCTGAGGACTGGTGGGTCCATAAAAGCCTTTCAACCAACAGTTTTAAGGATAGTATTAAAGTAAAGTGAAAATGTCAATTTATCAAGTTGAGGTTTGAAACAAACTGAGACTGAATTAGAAGCAGCTCATCTTAGTGGAAGTCAAAAGAAAATCCACCTCCTCTGTTGCTGATGTCAGTAGGAGTTGGTAACAGTGCTGCTTAGTGCATGTCATTCTCTAAACTGGCATTGCTGGATGCACTGGCCTGTGAACTGGTGAAGGACGTGTGCGGCCGGCTGGTTTTTGTATATACCCGATTATTGCTGGCCTTGTCATGACATTTAGTTTTAATAAATGTTATCCTAAAACAGAATGAGTAGTTTGACACTAGCCTCATAAGCATGATGCAGCACTTTGTAGAACTCTTCCTTCTCTAGGATTTAATCTTAGTCTTCTCAGAGCTGCAGGCTTGCCAGTAAACACCCCACTGCATTATGTGATGTTTGGCAGTTTAATTCACGCTTAGGCTGTTCTGCACAGCGTTATGCCACCAGTTGTGATTGGTGTTGAGTTAACGCTGATCTTAGAATCAAGCCTTGCTTTACTCAGCTGTCACTCGGAAGGTTCTGGTTACTAAGTGCTATGCTTTTTTAGAGTTCTAAGTTTGGAATTGCTTTGTACACAAAGAAGTCTATAGTAATAATGCAGGCTCAATGCATGCAGGGAGGATCCATGTAATATCTCCAACTGTGTTGATGTGTTTTGGAATCATGAAGCTTGCTTACTGCAACTTTGTCAGTCAGTCAGCTCGTAGCACAGCCAGTCTGCCTGTGGGAAAGTCTCCAGCCGGCGTGGCGAGCCTGCCTGTCGTCAGCTGTTGGTGGTTTTGGGTATTTCAAGATGCTCTGGTGGGTGTCGCTTCACGAGCTTCCTACCACCAGCTCAGCAAGAGTACAGCGGTGTTAAGACTACTGTGGTCAGATGGGGTGGAGAAATGACTGAGTGTGTGGGGCGAAATTTCAGGTTGACGATGGGAAACATATTTTCTCAGTCATTTTGGACACAAGCAGCACGTAGCTGGGATTCTCATTACGGATGAGGGCTGCATTTATAGGCCTTTGATTCCCCACTCGTCTTCTGCTCATATATCGTGAGGTGTAACGTTATCTAGTTTGCACTGGTATGTCTAGTAAACCATATCTATCAAGACACAGTGACGCTGAAAAGGCAGTTCAAGTCACATCTATTTTCCTCCTCACTTTTATTATGATGTGTGCTTTCACACTGTCTGAGCTGACTTTTTTATTTTTTTTTTTCAGTAATACTTGAGCTAATTAACTTTATGCTAAATACAAAAACAAGCCATGCCCATGTCTCAAACAGCAATCATTACCTAAGGATGCTAACTTTTTTGCTGTTAGCTTACATCTGTCCTGCAGCATAACAGCTGGGTTATCAAATTTGACTGTAACCATCAAATGTATTTTGCATATGCATATTTTAGGGTTATAAATTTATCTGAGCCAGCTAAGACATTAAAAAGTAAAATCAAGACTGAGTTTTTAGCCAAAGACAGATATCTAAATCGCCTACATCGATGGTAGCCAATTGAAAATGAGATGCATGCTTTTGTCTTCCTGTCTCAAGTCAAGGGCCCATTGTTCCACAGTGCCCTGTTAGCCTTAATGGTCACCAAACCATTTGATTCCTGGCCAGGGGACCCTTCATCACATGTCATTCCTCTCTCTCACTTTATTTCCTGCTCCCTCTCTCTCTACGCTGTGACTAAGTCATGATGCATAACGCTTAACTGAGTTCATTAAGCTATTCATCCTTTTTCACCTAGTAAAGGTTAAGGTTGAGACAGTGATTCAGAGACAGGATCAGGCAGGGAGGAGACCAACCTCGACTCGTTGTCTTCCTACAATTAGCTTTATTTAAACTCCAGCCAGCATGTAATCAGGCGGCAGAGAGGCCACAGTGATGACTATGGACTTTACATGGTTCTCTCTTCCTCTCTCCATCTAGTGCATGTTCTGCCGGCCACCAAGGCCAAAGAAAGCCTGTGGAGCTTGTTTGAAGGTAAGTCAACATATTTGTGTGTGTGTGTGTGTGTGTGTGTGTGTGTGTGTGTGTGTGTGTGTGTGTGTGTTTGTGGTGGGCTGGCACTGTATCGTCCTTGGCAGGCAAAAATAGGCCAACCCAAAGGATATAGTACAGCGCCTTAAATAGCTCAGCAAAACATGTACTTCTTTTTTTCCTTTAGATTTTTGTATAACTTCAAGCACTAGGCTTTAGGCCGGTCCACTGATGAGCTAATGTATATGTTTTTGTGTTTCAGATGTGTACCTGTGTGCAGTGCTGATCTGCTCAGTGGGACTGCTGTGTATGTGCATGTTCACAGTCACAGTAACCTGCCAGTACATACAAAGGAAGCAGAGGTTAAAAGGTTAGCAGCAGAATACCTCTTCACTCTACAACTCAGCAAACTCAGCTTTGTATAGACTTGGAGCTTGCATTTTAATAAATTACAGTAACCTTGGTCCTCACCCCACATATTTCTTACTGTGTTATATCTCTGCAGATAATTACCACTTGGTCAAAAGCCCTCAAAACAGGTGAGATTTTAGAGCGACACAACACAAACGCACACACACACACACACGCACACACACACACACACACACACACACACACACACACACACACACACAAACAGAGACACAAAGATGTTCTCAACTGCACTGACCTTGTGGAAATCTGGTCTCAATTTAGCTCAGGAGAGACGGTCACCAGCTTGGTCAGTGTGTCTCCTGCTCTGCCTAAGAAAGAGAGGAGGTACAGGAAGAAAAGGAGCAGAGACTACCAAGAGGAGGTACCACCAGAGATACCTGCAAAAGGTAAAGCAAGAGTGTCAGGGCACATTTAGACCTACAGTTTTGTCTAAAACATGCTGAAAACATTTTTGTTTTGGGTATGTTTAGATGTTAACTGCAATCACAAGTGAGCCACACCTTGTCAACATAAGACACGACTCACAAGTAGCTCATTTACTGTTTAACTTAAATAGCTGTTCTGCTTGACTTTCCAAACATGAATATGTGCTGGCATGAGAGGTTCACATCCACCCCTTCCGAATATAATTTTTTAGTTATGGGGTGGCATGTTGAATGTGTGATTTGAAAAGAAAAAAAAAAAAAAACATATTTGGGATATAGTTATTTTGGGATCAGTACAGTCTTCATGGTCATCGTGTTGTGGTAGAGCTCCCAAATTTCCCCCCAGCTCACGATCAATGTATAAAAATTTTAGTGAGAACTGTGCTGACAAGAAAATACTGTTGTTTGAGGATTTTGAAGCATTGTAGACCATGATCATTGCTGTTTCATGGAACGAATGTTAAGTTTTGAAGTAGTATCAAGTGAATTATTGTTGGCAATTTAGGGCCAGCAGAACAATCTGTAAACACAGCGTTGACAGAAAGAAACCTTAGGATTCATTAGCATTATGAAGCTCACTATTTAACACATTATATCTTGTTTGTTTAATTAGTTCAAAAACCTGTGTACCAGTTTGCCGTTTTAAGGGCCTTGAAAATGTCCTATTATAATAAGAACTGTGTAAACACTATGTGAAGGTAAGCATATGTCAAGTTTGTGGTTATGATGGGGAGGTCTAGTCCTTGTCATGCACATAGATAAGGATAATAGGTCTCTACAAAACTACTAATATTTCTCTTGTCCCTGCAGCTCCCATTGGAGACAAAACACGGAAACCCAAACTTTTAAAACCACAGCCAAGGAAAGTAGTGTTGGTGAGTACCATACATTTGAAGGTTACCATTATGTGCTATATGTGTCATTTTGGAAAAATCTCAAATTTGTATTGGTACCTTTTGCCTAAAACTGCCAAGAAAGGCACAGTGACAGTCTACCATTGTTACGCTGCCAAATACAGTGGAGAACAACCAACATGTGACAGGAATGTCTGCAAGCAAAAGGGCCAAACAATGTCATAAAATATGCCACATAATCCAAGTTTAATTTTGTAATTGTCACTGCAATGAAGTGGCTCTGTGGCAGCTTGGCATTTTAATGGCACAGAATGTGGCAAGTGGTAATTGAATTTTGGCAACTTGAACCCATGAATCCTGTCAGGTGACGTCTGCACACAGTCTCTCACATTTACCAAACCAAGGCTGTAAAGCAGAGGGAAACCAAGGAGATGGGAGAGGAACGCATTTAACTTTTAGGAGTATTCCTTTCTCTGCACAAAATGCATCCTGACTGCTGTTCAGGGACTCAGTTTTAACTCAGTATAGAATATGTCTTGACTCTATTCATATATCCTCACAAGAAAACTTGAGATTAATGATGGAGTTTGACATGAAAATCTTTCCTAACCTCTCTGCTCATTTTCTAACCACCGATACCACTTCCCTCCCGTTCCATCTCCCTCTCCTCCATCATTATGTTGCTCCGCCCTCTCTCTCTTCCATGTCCACATCTCCAGCCGAAGATAGTGGAGGAGAATCTGACCTACGCAGAGCTGGATCTGGTGAAGCCAATTCCAGAGACCAAAGCATCATGTAGCGGCACTGTGTATGCTCAGATACTCTTCGAAGAGCAGCAGCTATGAGAGAAACACATACACCACTAGTAACTGTGTCTTATGTAAAAAGTACTTTTCTATTTATAGTCTGTGTTATTTTGTATTCTGGTGATTTGTGAATGACAAAAACAGTTATTGTACATATGATTTTATATTTCTTTGATATAACATTCTTTTATGAGACCAAGATGCAAAAGGAGATGTTTTATATACTGGACTAATTCATATAGAATTTTTCTTTAGCACCCATGTTTGAATTCTGTGTAGCTTAAACTGGGAACACAATAGAAGACTATGGTGCTGATTTAGACCAGGTTTGTCCATCAAGACAATCGGAGGAGAGATTGGATGTTTGAACATGCAGGCTAATCTACATATTCATATCAAACAGGTTTCATCAGCAGGTTTGTGGTTATCACAGCCGTTGAGAGTCAAGCTTATATGGGGCGAGGTGAAATGAGATCGATAGATTAGGCAGTTGATGCCAGTCTGATGTCTGTGCATTAAGTATGGCGCTAGAAACATGAGCTGAAAGCATAGCTTAGCAAAAAGAGTGAAAGCAGGGCAAAACAGCTAGCCTGGCTCTAGCTAGCTAGCTGGCTAACATGGCTAGGGGGAAGTTACACACTAGTTAGCTGGCTGACTAACATGGGAGGGGAAAGCTACACACTAGTTAGCTGGCTGGCTAATCTGGCTAGGGGAAAGTTATACACTAGTTACAGTAGTTGGCTGGCTAACACGGCTACGGGGAAGTTACATGCTAGTTAGCTAGTTGGCTAATATGACTAAGGGAAAGTTACTCACTAGTTAACTAGCTGGCTAATATGGCTAAATAAAGTTGCACACTAGTTAGTTAGTTTCTAGACATGTCTCACAGTTTGCAGTGAACAAAAGCATGTACGTAACTCCCTGTAAAACCACAGATGAGATTTCAGCATCTGTATATATAGAACAAAGGAGATACAATGTGCTAATTAGTGAGCTTTAGAGGTGTTATTTTTGAACTTTGGAGAAAACCTGTTGTTTTCCCATTTCCAGAGCTAAACTGCGTCATGACTTAAGCTTCACACTTAATGTACAGACATGAGAGAGGTATAGAGCTTCTCATCTCAGCTTTTTCCAAAAATGTCAAACTATAATTCAGAAATACACATTATTCCAGATGCAGACATTTTAATAATATGAAATAGGCTCTGCATCTAAGAAACAAAAAGTCACATGATATATATTGTTTCCTGTGAGATCCTTATGTCTTAATGTTTCTTAAGCCAGCCACTTGAACTCTTACACAGTGAATTGTGGGAAACCCCATCCTGACTAAGCCGATTTATGAGGGTGAGACAAAGTAAATTAAAGACATCCACTGATATTGGTTGTGAATTTTGAAATGTGATTCAACTCTAGTGTGTTCCCAGCATTATCTGCCTCTCAGCATCTGTGTTCAGTCAGATTTTGTGTGTCAGACTGCAGCTTATAATGGCCACAACTCCACAGAGTTGATATTAAAGTAGCGATTAGCCCCCGACCTCCCCTGACAGGCAAGTATGTGTGACCATGCAAGCCCTTTCATCTGGCGCCAACATCAACTAAACAGGCCGTTAGCAACACACACAGACATATACTGTACATACATACAAGGGTGGAGTTGCATGTAGGCCAAACCCTTCAATGTTCAAACACACAAAGGCAAACACTATAAGTACAAGAGGCTTCAAACAACTGTGACACCTGATCTGCAAACGGAGACCAACTAAGATCAGTTTGGACTCTTGCACATTAATGCAGAAAAGTCACAGTTTTCTTCAAATCTTCAGGTGGTTTTGTTATTTGAGATGAGCTATGAGCCAGAAGCCATATCAGCTGTGGTCCTACATACCTTTGTCTCGTTGCCTTCTCACTCCCCATGAGTCTGAGTGTGAAAGTGTTTAGACCTCTTTTTCCATTTAATGATCCTCTGGATTCAGAAATGGAAAAGCAAAGGGGAGTTTTTTTAAGCAGTGAACTTGAAACCCAGACACAAAGGCACCGGATTCCCTCCCTTTCCCTAAGACTTCCACTTCTTCAGTGGAGTTATCCATGAAGCTGGAGCAGTGCTGGACGAAGTACTCAGATCTTTTACTGAAGAAAAGGTACCAATACGACAATGTTAAAGTACCTTATTACGCATAAAAGTACTGCATTCCAGATCCTACCCAAGTAATAGAAAAGATCTATTAGCAGCACAATGTGATTAAAGTCTCAAAGTAAAAGCACTTGTTTGACAGGAAAATGGCCCCTGGGGGTGTATTATTATATATTACATTATTAGCTGTTGTTACAGATGTGTCAGTGTGTAAGAAGTCGGGCTTTAATCCATTTTTTTTGCTTTGGACAATTCAACCTCTCTGGGGTTCAAACAGTTCTTTGAATCAAACCAGGTTTAGAGGGAAATGTTTCTTTTATAGTCCTTCAAACAGTTGATACACATCTGAAAGATGACAAGAGGCCCCAGCCACACACTGATGTTTTCTAAGGGGTCACAACACGTTTGGGAACCTTTGGCGTGTTCTTTGATAATGTGTTATATTTCGTAAGCGTATTAGATATTTCTTGTGTAAAATCTTTTTTATCTGGTAAGAAGTAACTAAAAACTGTCAGATAAACACGGAGGAGTAAAGAGGATGTTATGTCCCTCTGAAATGGATTTGTGTGAAATGTAGCAGCAAAACAAAAACTCATAGTACAAGTACCTCAGAACTGCACTCAAATACAGTACTTGATTAAATGTAATAATATCCGCCACTGAGATGGATCGCCTCACTTGCACACCTGCTGTTTTGCCCACTTTTTCATCAAATGTTAGCTAAACCGGCAATTCATCTGTATTGAGTAACTTGATCAAAATGATTTGACTAAAAAACTTGCATGTCTGTTTGAAAATGTCACAAAAGTCACGTTAGATGACCGCCACAAATCTATAAAGCATTTTGACAGTAAGCTGGTCGTTGTGGACTTACAGTAAATGCTTTGTTCCTCTGCATATATATCACATCTGAATCCAAACCACTATCGACCTCCATATGGCACCTTTTCCATTGTTGTTCTCATGTGTAAAGTTCAGTTGCACAGTGTGTATTGTCCATATATGAAATGCCTGAAAGTGACCTTTCAGTTGCAGGCAGAAGTGTCTTAAACTGTGAAATGTAAAGTTTGTTCCAGACCACATTGTCCTTAATGGGAGTCCACTAACTAGAACCATGTGTGTGAACTGTGTCTCTCTGCTCTCTCCCTCTCTCCTTTCCCTCTCTCTGCCCACCACTGACCTCTGCATTCATCAACATTCCAGCATTTCAGCTCTTGTTCATTTTGTTCATGTCATCTGTACGCTGTGTATCAGTAAGTGAAATAAATATAAAAGTGGATGTGAGAAGAGGTGTTTTTAGCCATGCTTGTAGCTTCGTACTTGACATTGGATGGTGATGTCGGTCTGTCTGTCAGTCTACCACTTCAGTCCAGACTTAAATATCTATTGGATGGCCATAAAATATTTTATAGAGACATTTATGTTCCCCTCAGAGAATGAAGCCTTCTTTGGCGATCCACTGACGTTTCCTCTAGCATCACCAGGAGGGGAACATTTGTCATTTGTCATGTGAAATAACTGAAGATCTACCGGGTGAATTAGCACAAAATGTTGTCCACACATTCCAAGATGATGTGTCCTCATGGTGATGTTTGTCCTCTGACTTTTTTTTTTTTATTGTTCCTTCAGAACAAATAGAGATATAGAGACTTCTCACCTTGAGCTTACATCAGGTCAAAACTTACATTGTGACAAAACTTTAGCAAATGCCTGCAAAAGTAAAGACATTGCCATCTGCCTTATCTCTACTTGAGCATAATGCCAAATTAAGGTGAACATGACAAATATTATGTCTGCTAGATATAAGCTTGACCCACACCAATAATCTGAACTGTATAGAGGCACTGCAGTTAACGTGTCATATTTAACCTGTGGAAATGATTGTGCGTGACTAATATGAGACAAACATGGAACTATTTTTTCAATGTAGTAAAGTTTAGACATAAATTTATGATGTTCTCTGTCAGGCACATGTCATCTGGCTGAAATATATCTAATTTAACTGACCTCAAGCAGATTCTCTCTTGTACTATTAAGTTAAGGAGCTTGGCTCTTGTCGAAGTGAAAGGAAGCTCATAAACTATGCTTTGTTTTGGTTTGTTTTTTTTAACATATAGGGCTTGGGTGTGCTTGTACCATGTCCCATTGACTCTGTGAAAGCTGAATGGTCCTAGTTCAACCACTGAAAACATTTTGAATGATCTAATGGATTGGATTAAAGCATGCTCTGAAGTGATGATCCAACTAAACTGTGATCGTCAAGCTTCCACATGCTATTAATATGCATTCACTGTTAGTCATCAGATATATCTATACTGTGATACAAGCTCAGACTCTCCTGCTCCTGTTTTTTTTTTTTTTTTTCACCTCCATGTTGACATAAAGAGGAGACATGAGAGGGGTGCAGCCGTTAGCAGCCTGGATGGGTGTCAGCAGCTCTTGTGGTGATGGAGGCGCTGTAATGAGAGAGGGGCGGGTCAAAATGTTAGGTTTAGCAACCTCCAAATTATTTTTGAAATGAAAAGAGTGTGTGTGGGACAAAAGGAACCCCAGAGGTCTTTTAAAAATGTCTCACCCACAAAGAAAACACAGTTGACAATAAAAATGCAGATCAGTGGATGAGTTTGGAGGAAAGTGGTTCAGTAGCAATTAAATATGATCAGTGTGGTACAATACAAATGGTTTAGTGAGTATAAAGAGGATGGATTAAAAAAGGAGAGGTAAAAGACATTCCACCCTTGCATGGGAGAAGATAGACTTGGAGGTGTGGGACAGACTGATGCCAGTTTCTGGGCTGAGAACAAATAGCAGGCTTTGCAGCCGCTCCCTTAAAAAGAAACAACTGATGTCATCCGTAAAACAGCAAAACAGAACCTGTTGTTAAAGACGAATCCCCTGCCTGCGTGTGTCTGTGCTTGCTCTGTCCCAGGCATCATCTCAGTCCATAGAAATACAATGCATAGTAAACACAGTCTACAACCAACATATCCTGTGTGGTTACAGTAATACATAGCTACACTGACCTCGAGGCAAAAAGGAGCTTATAATGAAAGACTGCAGCAAGTGCAAATCGCAGGAAGTAGGAGTAAGATTAAGGCTCAGAACTGGATGTCCTGTAAGCTACTCAGATCCAATATCCAGTGCTGAATGGTCAGTGCATGTTGGAAGAGCGACCTCTTCCTCCTTGATGTCTTCTGTAAGTATACAGCACTGCTCTAAGGTCATGTGTACACAAACATACAGTTAAGGTCTTCAACCAGCACCAGTTGGACGTTGCCCATAAGCCTCCAAACCAAGTGGGTTTCTGGCTGTTGCGTCTGCTGTGAAACACAATGGAATCCACAGGCAGAGTGTGGGAGAAACAAACTGCTGCCTTAAAGGAAGTGATCAACTGGCCAGTGCAGCTAGAGTACACTAAAAACATCCAGAGAGTTTAAAAATACACATTGTCTTAGTCCTGTTGTAAATTTTGAGGGAGAGGACTTGTTTTTAGAGGAAGACTAGGAGAGATCACACCAGGAAAAACACCAGGCTTACAGCTTATATTTGGATGATAACACACAAAAGAACTCTGAAAATTCCCCTTTGCGTCTTACTGAAACTACTGGTGGATGACGATGAGCTGCTCTTGTTGTTTTGAATCCAGCAGCTTTTCTCATTCGTCTCACACCTAGATGTGTGATGTGTTTGACAGACACACAGTAACTGATGAGGCATTTCACTCCAGGATTTATTAGTCTGCAGCAAGGGCGACTGTCATCTCTCAGTGCTGCGGTATGATTGACTGTATGGAACTGCAGGCCAAGCAGAACTAATGAGAAACATCTTGTCTCAGGCTCAGCGGCTGGCTGCCTTTCACCCCTCTGCTTCTTAAAATGACGACATTAGAATACAATGGCTTTCGCGATAGTTAACAGGCAGTGAGGACAGCGGCGCGGGTGCAGAGTTGTAAGTGATTTTTGCAGTGCAGCTCCCCTCACTAGTGACTGAAAGAACCGTTTTCAGCTCAGCTGTGATTCACAGCTACTGCCTCGCTCGTTCAGTACGGGTAGGAGCAGTGATGCGTTCACTTACTGTTGTGCACACAACTACAATGTGTAAACTGAACAGAGCAAAACCATTTGAATCAGCAAAGTGAGGTGTTGTATACACCATTCATTTCATTAATGTCATGCTTTAAGCCATTTAAACGCAGAGGTTTTGAGCTATACCAGACAAAAACTGTCAGTCCTAATGGTCCTATATCAAACTGTGAGGCTGTCTTTTGAGGCTATTGTAGAGCTCTGGCAACCAGAGACGGACCAAATTCTCACAATGCATTTCTCTGATGGATGGATGGATGGATGGATGGATGGATGGATGGATGGATGGATGGATGGATGGATGGATGGATGGATGACCCGAGCTGATGATGTGTCACAGTGCTACAATTTACCAGGCATGTGGCATCTGATTCCCAAAAAGTGATATTGTGCAGCAGGAGTAATCAACTAGACAGTCTAAGGGCCAGACTTTAAAATAAAATAAAATAATTTAGGCCTAGTTCGCCTTTTAGTGCTTTAGGTTTTCGTTTTCTTAAAAAATCAGTGTGAATAGACTTTTGAAAAATGAAAAATCCATCACAATAGTCAGATACTTAACTAGAAAATGCTTTCGAACTTCCACTAAGGGGGCAGTCAGTGCTCAATACAAAACCCGCAGTTGAACTACTAAACAATGAGTCTTCACTTAGCAAAAAAAACTCCTTGTCAGGATCCCAGGAAGCAAACAAAAACACTCCGTTTGAGACTCAATACAACAGTTGGCCAAAAAAAATAAACCCGTGACGCCTCTTGCCTCTAATGGACAAGCTCAGGGATTCTCTCCAGAGTTCCCTCCTGTAGTCCAGCCAGTGCTGCTGTGGGCTCCTGGGAATGACCATCATGGGTGCCAAACAGTTTGACTATGGTTCCACAGAGCAGAGAGGATGAAGCTGGAGAATAATCTGATTCTGTAGAACAGGTGAACTATGTTTTATGGACAGCACGATAATCAACAATCACTCTCAGGACAGACTGGGCCTCTTCCACTGGTGAGTAATGTGAGATGTGCCCATGTTCTGAATTCACTAATGTTCTTCATGTTTCCTGTGTGCAATGATTTATTCGCTGAGTCTGTCTCCATTGTACTTTGCGGCCCTTTGCTTGTATTGACACTAACTGTTAACTGTTCAATTCTTCAATTCATCACTGTTGACAGCTTAATTTGGTTTGGCCAGTTTAGCATTAACAAAAGTGTGGTCAAATCAAATAATGAGGAATGAATGAAGATAGCTAACAGCTAATAAAAAGGGAAAGGAAACAGGATGCTGTGCAGTACATGTAAATGGCTGCTTATATTAAAGTTTGAACAAATTTGTTTTTAGTTACTGTTAATGTACACACAGCTAAATTAATTTGGCAAGTTAGTGGAAACCTTTAGGAGCGCTCACGATGACTGATCACTTCACGTCTTCTAATGAGGCTCTGAAACAGTCAAAGGCATTTCTGTACACTGACTCTCACCAGATTAATCCTGACCCAGTCATTACTTTCATCGCATGCAAACAACTCCCACATGACCCACCCACCCAAACGCACTTTCTCAACTGCCCAGCGAATATTATGTCAAGTCCACCTTCAGCTTTCCTGAATGAAACGTGGACAAACATTTAGAAAAATGAAAGGCGCTCTTTGAACTTCCAGGCCTGAAGCAAAGCCAACACAACAGTCACATAGTTAGAGGAAGGAAAGCCACATCCATTCAGAGCTTAGATAAACACATGAACCTCTCTGCCCCCGTGGTGCCAGCTATCCTAAACATGTCTAACTAGCCATCACTCATCTCTGCACAAAAGCAGCTTCACTCTTGTTTCGTACTGAAGGTTTGAACAATAGTTCTTGAAGAATGCCTCACATAAGGTTGTTGCGTATGTTCACACACTGAGCAGCTCTGCGAAAGAGGCGCTGCAGCTCTGAACTTACCTTACTTTGTTTTGCAGTTTCTGGTTCCCTCTGGTAATCAGAAATTGTCTGAGCAAAGCAGTTTAAAAGGGAAGTGAGAGCATGACACAGGAAAAAAACTAGACTGTGACATATTGCCCATCATGTATGGCATGTGATCCTTTGGATGTATTTGCTGTGTGTTGCATTTTGTGTCAAAACACTGATGCAAGGGATGTGTGTTTTAAGAATCTGGTTCAGTAATCAGTTTTCTATGATAGCATTTTTCTATTTCCCAAATCAAATATTTTTCTCAGGAGCACTTCAGCAGTGCTCAGATCACCGCAGTGACAATGTATCTGACCAGGAAAGTAACACGAATACAAAAATATAAGCAGGAAAGCGCTTCAACATTCTGTCAAGAAGCTGTGAAAGAAGACCGGAAGGAAGGAAATGAGTGAGTGAAAGAAAGGAAATGGTTGCTGGCAAGTTAGTAAATGAAATACAAGGATGGTGACGTACATGACGCCAGTGCTGGGTCTGTCTCCATTATTATTTCTATAGCTCTTTGATTTTCTGCTACTGTTTCTGTTTCTGTGTGTTTGATTAAGACCCGATTATGCCCTGAATTCATGAAATAGGATTGCCTGTCACTCAGTTGTTATTTGTTCAGGAAACAATAATTTTTGAGAAGCACGGGGAGACAAATATACTGGTCTATACTGGGATAGGGGATACTCAAGATTATGTTGATAGAGGCTTTAGGAGGTACCATATTGTTTTTTTTATAATCATACTTTTACTTTAGTAAAGATGATTTTCAGTCCTCTACCCACCACACAGCAACAGTTTTAAACAAATTTTCTTCCTTTTTCGTCTCTCTCTCTCTCTCTCTCTCTCTCTCTCTCTCTCTCTCTCTCTCTCTCTCTCTCTCTGCCATGCTCAAAAATGCTTAGATGTGCATGCATGCACATGTACACACACGCCCCTACTTTCTCCTTGTGTTCACATTTCTAATCATTAGACGTAATCTGAACCGTTGTGTTCACCACCTCATTCAATTAGGTCAGCACCATTTCCTCCAGTGTGACCTGCATATCTCCTGACCTGTATTTCACACTGCTGAGGGAAATGACTCAGGCTTATAGATCATATTATACCACTGCCTGCTCTTTCAGGAGAATTAAAAATAATGAATAAAAGAGAAAATCCAACAGCAACAAATGGGCAGAGGTGGGTGAAAGACATAGGCAACAAGAAGGAAGTAAAAAGTTTGTCTGTAGTTTAAGATTTCAGAACATACGGCATCTTGTGGCTGCGTTTTCCCTCCTCTACATGACGTACCGTGACTGCTTATGCTCTGACAGCCACAGTGGAATCAAACCCCTAATCCAAACAGATTCTCGTCTTTCTCTGGGATTATTATTCACTGCCATGATTCAAGTGTGTGTTTACATGCATATGATACCCCCTTCTTAATGTGGTTCCATAAATGATCAGATTCAGGTTGGTGGAGCATGCAGACCTAAAAATATAGGCAGGTTTGAGTAATTAGTGAGCCTCGAGATCGGATGTTGAGATTTTGAATTAATCAGCCACTGTACTTACTGTACTAATTTTGGGTTTAAACAAACTTAATGCCTTGCAGAGTTTTCTAACAATAGCACTAGTTATGCTATTCTGTAGCTCGACTATTAAAAATAACAGCGAGCTGACCTGATTTCATGCAGCTGGTGCATAACCTGAGTGTATAAAGGCCTGTGACATGTTTAAGTTTTCTTTTCACATCTGTGAACAAGAGCACCCAGCTGGTGTCAATTATTTTAGCATGTACACGTGCTTTTCCTGTTCTGTGACATGTCAAAATGCCCTCCATGAAGGAAAGCTCATTGTGTTCCTTCAAACCAGCCACATTAGTTAGAAGTTAGTGGAGTCATTCTGCATCTCTTTTTCCGTTCTCTGATTGGTCATTAATGGAACTTCAGAGGAAGAAACTAGTCATGAAGTTGATGGTCACAATGGCCACATAAATGAAACCGTTACTCCAGTCCAGTCACCTTTTCTATGTGGAAATAAGTTAGCCTTGTTGGGCATCTCAAGAGCTTTTTTTTTTTTATTTAGCAGTTTGTGTTTCTTTATCTTGCCATCAAGCACCTGATGCCACTTCCTGGTAAACCTGGAAATGCTCAATGTAACCTGAATAAGACCTTGTCAGACTATGACCAGGGCGTGGTTGCATGACTCTCTGCACCTTTTCTCATCACAAACAGTAGAATTCACTTGATGTCCATTTAGTTCACAAAAACAATTTCACACAAATTTTTAACCTTAACCCTTTAACAACAGTAAGCAATCTGATCGCAGAGGTCTGTCACCTCGCAGCAAATCAGGGATATCTGACTGCGATCTGTGCTGATTTCAGGGTGGAGTGCCATGGTACTGTGATTTATATAAAAGCAGCACCACCTACTGGCAGGAAGTAGGTACTGTGGGGCTTTTATATCAAGTGAAAGTGCATCATATGAAATGAACCAGGCTAAATTTAGACAGGTCACAGCTGAGTAATGTCTGAGGTGCGACTACAGTATGTGATACATCAACTGCTGACAGCGTGTGTGATTGTGTGTGTGTGTGTGTGTATGTGTGTTCATGCATGCATGTATCTGTGTGAGAGAGAGCTCGTTGCAGAGATGTGAGTGCTGTATCATATCACAGCTTGGGAAAAAGGTCTGACTGGAAACTATTTACAAACGGCAGAGTTAAGCATGTCAGTACTGAATACTTTAATTGTAATTCATCATTTATTTTTAATATATCTATTTTAGAGTGGAACTGCAATGATTAATGTTTTGCTTTGAGGTAGAGATAAATACCAAGGATACAAAACACACTTTCTACTGTTGGACCAAGTCTGAATTTTCCAGTGATACCTTCCAGTGGAGCTCATATAAAGCTTACATGTGATCAACACTGACCTATTCTATCAGCGAACACACACACACACACACACACACACACACACACACACACACACACACACACACACACACACACACACACACACACACACAGAACACTCTCAGTATTTTTATTTGAAACAGAGTAATGCCAGAAACAGACACAGTTACTGCAATCTTTTAAAATGTCCTCCCCTAAACAGCGTAGCGCCCTGCTGTAGCTGCTGAAAGCCATAAAGTCTACTGAGAGCAAACAGCAGTTGCCTGGGAACAAAAGCAAACAAATCCCATGTCTGGCCAAGTGAGTCCATGAGCTGACAGACTTTGCACAACATGTCCACTCTTTCCTCGTCTAACTACAACAGTCTGACTAGTTTTTTGTGTACGACAATCTTTGATGGCATCTTGATGTAGAGTGTAATTCTCAGGCTGGAGAAATCAAATGACACTCAAACTGCACAACGTGTCTGGAGTCGTATTCCCATCGTCTCTTTCCTGGTATTCAGTGTGCTGGATCTGAGGAAGCGGAAGCGTTCATGCTGGTGAGAAATCAAAGATTTTTCATTATAAAATGATTTGCATGAAGTGAGTTTAAAACAGCTAATGAACCACTGACTTTAATCTTAAACAATTTTTCTTCTCTTTTTTTATCATATTTTGCAGTAGGATTGCAATGTTATTCAGTGTCAGACAGTAAAGTCAATCTTCTTAACAAGCTACTCTGCACTGTACACTGAATCCAAACTGTAACTACACCAGAATAAAGCAGCAGTGTTAGTTTATTTGCTTTGTCATGGAACAATGGTGTTAATGTCACAGATATTTTATTTAAGGAGGAAGGAAGAACTCACTTTTGTCTTCTATTTCAGCTGGCTGAACTGTGCTCAGTAATATAATCTTGCAGACCAGTTCCACTGTCAGCTCCTCTGTCTCAGCGCATTACCGAGTACTGTTAAGTACAGTCCCTGTCACCGTCCTGCATCTCCCTGCAGCAGCATGGCCAAGGGAAAGAAAGCCAGGCAGGCTCAAAGTAAGACAATCACCTTGAAAATGGCTCTGAACTGCATGGAGTTGACGCTGGACGGTAAACGCTGTCTGAACCTCAGTTTCAAGGAGATCACCGCGGTGCCAAAGTGCATCCAGAAGCTGTCCGACATGGATGAACTGGACCTGAGCAGGAACCGTATCAGAAAGGTCCCAGACTTTATTGACCATTTCATCAGCATCTGTGTTCTGGATCTGCACAGCAACTATGTGAGTATGACAGAAAAGATGCTTCAAGAAGTGTCTTTAGTTTATTTGACTATTAGCCAACGCTTGATGCAAAATACTGTTGCAATACTGACTCGGTCTTAACAAAAGAAAAACACAGGTTTGCATACATGCTATGACAACCTTTAAGGTTGCCCCTGTCCTTTAAGGGGCATCCCACCAATTTTTACTCACAAGTTTAGTTTATTTGTCATGAGGAAAGTTGTTCAGCAGGTTAAAACAGCTGTTTAATACGTTCTTTGGCACTGAAGGAGGGGTCTAAGGTAATAACCCCTACGATGTCATCAGAGTTACCTTGACTTGAGATTGGAGTCAACAGATTACTAACCACAAGCCTGCACTGAGGTTGTATTACAGAATGTGTTTTCATTGCAGCTGGAGCAGCTCCCTGTGACTATCGGTCGACTCCAGAACCTGCTGACTCTGAACCTGTGCAACAACCGTCTGACCAGCCTCCCCAGCGAGCTCGGCCTGCTGAAGAAACTCCACACACTCAACCTGGGTCTCAACCAGCTGGAAGCTCTTCCTGCCTCCATCGGTGCGTTGAAGGAGCTCCGCCACCTCGGCCTCTCTGACAACCGTTTCACTCGGGTCCCTCGCTGCCTCTCGAAGCTGGACAAGCTGGAGAGGGTCAACCTGGACAGGAACCCCATCCTCACTGAGCAGGCGCCCAGCCACCAGGCATTCATGATAACAGAGAGGCTTTACCTGGTCAAGGAGAGCTTCCTGTGTGAGGGCTGCCTGAATAAGTGCCGGACTGAGAAGAAGAAGCTGGAGGATGTGGCAACAGGGATGGAGCACAAATCAGTGTGTATGCCCATCAGGCAGGTGTAGAGATCCGTTTCACTTTCAAAAAAACATTCACAGAAGGAAATCCCTAATCGTTATTAATTACTTCTCATATTTATCCTCACTATAAACTCAAGCATGAGATCATTTCATACTGTAGTTACTCTCAACTGGAAAATGGTTTCAACTTGCACTACAGCGCCATCTGCTGTCTGTCTTGGAATGTACAGTAAGGGGCCGAACATAACCTCCACAAGATAATGATGCACATGATGCACCAACATAGTTATGACCTGACTCTTAATATCCAGTGGGCGACTTTGGTGACAGAAATCTAATCTGTGATTGTCTCACTTGTGGTTTATAGAGTAAAAATATAATTCTCAAACAGCATAGATCAAATTTGACGCAGTGATGAATAATAAACTGTACTGTTATGTATAAACTGTGTAATTGTGACCCACTTTCAGATTTTAGCTGCATGGAAATTAACAAATGAGTGCACTGTAAAAACGATGTATTGTACTGAATGTGGCTGCACGGTGGCGCAGCAGGTAGTGCGCGTGCCTCACAGCAAGAAGGTTGCCGGTTCGATCCCCGGGTCAGGCGGGGCCTTTCTGTGTGAACTTTGCATGTTCTTCCCGTGCATGCGTGGGTTCTCTCCGGGTACTCCAGCTTCCTCCCACAGACCAAAAACATGCTCGTTAGGTTAATTGATGACTCTAGGTGTAGGTGTGAGTGTGAGCGTGTATGGCTGTTTGTCCTTGCATGTGGCCCTGCAATCGGCTGGCGACCGGCTCAGGGTGTACCCCGCCTCTCGCCCATTGTAGCTGGGATAGGCTCCAGCCCCCCGCAACCCCGAAAGGGATAGGCGGTATAGATAATGGATGAATGTACTGAATGTGTCCACGATCTCTTTGGCCTAGAGGGCAGCAAACGCTCACTGAGTACCAACACTTTTATCAAACAGTCTTAGCTTCTGACTGTTTCAACAAGCAATACATTATGTGACATTCATAACAGTGAAAGTATTCTGTCAATACACTTTAAAAACTGTAAAAAGACAATGTTGACTGCTGCACATCATCACAGCAGTGTGATGCTGAATTTAAAGCAGAAGTGTAATGATGACTCATGATGACCCCAGTGACAAAGTGTATTTTTATAGCACGATTGTCCTTTAAATAACCATAAATCCAAGTTTGATGACTTTCTTGTTTAAATTAAACTTGTTGGCTTAACTGTACTCTGGGCTTTTGAAACCAATAAATTTAAACTTACACTGCAATCAGACTCAAAAAGCATGTTGTTGATCCTGCTAAGCTGACACCAGGGAGATTTGAGGTTCTTATCATTATCTTGTTGATTTTTATTTTTCCAATTAAGTCAGTATAAACATCAAAATACACACCTAGACCTAATGACAGAAGAGTAAAGATAAACATTACTCATGAAGTTTATATTGTTCTATGTCTCAATGGATCCAGTGCATAAAGGGTCACTAGACCCACTGACTCAACTCTACTCAAGTCTGCTTAGCTACTGTATATTTAGAAAAAAGTTCTAAAACTCCCCTGTCCACGACCTGTCCAGCACCACAAATCAGCAGCTAAAGCTAGCAACCAGCTAGTGAACATAGCAGTTAAAAAGCCACAGCCAAATTCACACAATAGTCCTCCATTTTCAGGCGTTATCGCGAGTCATGGACCTAAGAGTCTGGCTAAGACCACCTTGACGGACACCCTGCTGCCTGTTTTTCATTAAAAATTGCCACATAACACAGCTTCAAGAGGCTGGAGGCCATAGCCCCCATCCTCTGTTTATTCCTCTCCATCCCATTCCCTTATTATTATTCTCCTTTACACCTCATTCTCACTGTCCTCACTATGTCCGCACAAACAATCAATGCAATCTGAAAACAGCAAATAACCTCAGAGGCCCTTGTCACCCACCTTTTACCACATCGCTGATCTGAAGAGTGCTGAGTAGACTGGATTAAGATCTCAGCAGATAGGCTCATTAAGCGATGGGGAGCCCATATTGACTCAGTCGTATTGTGAGACTGAGTGATGCTACAGTGAAACAGGAGGGAAATACAATAGAAGACTGAAAACTAGAATCCTCAGAACTACCAGAACATTTCAATGATAGACATGTAATTCCTTATAATGGCAAAAGCCATGAGTGAGTTCATATCTGTGTATTTATTTTAGGTATCTATGGTTCATCATTGCATCGTGGCTTCCTTGTGTGTGTTGTAGCTCGAGGTCCGTTACAGCTGAACAGTCCGGTGCTCTTTGAGCACCACTCCACTCCACACACACACACACACACACACACACACACACACACACACACACACACACACACACACACACACACACACACACACACACACACACACACACACACACACTCTCAGGCTCTGTCAGTGCTATTGAAAATCAATTCACACACATTCGTATGTGCTGCCTTTTTGTTTGCCCCTGCTTCTTTTTCCTCGGCCGTTCCATCAGTGTCTCCATCCCCCCAGTCTCTCTCGTACGTCAATCACCCAAACACACACAAGCAGGCAGAATGAATGAGACAGAGCTGCTGTAGAGGCAGAGCAATGTAGCCGCAAATAGAATGTAATTAATTTTGATTGCGTGGCCCTGGCTCTGTTATTGGCTGAGATAGAGAGCGCTTGGACATTATTACATTATAAGAAATGAAAGCAGGAACTTAAAAAGCCATTATGGGGCTTTCTATAAGCTGAAGATTCTTCTGCACATTGTGGATGTATGTGTCAAAGACACCACTTGCCACATTCATTTAAAGCCATCAGTTGGGCCTCTGCTGCATTGCTTTACAGACGTCCAGCTCAATTCAAAACCATGGTGACATTATTATAACACAGATTACTTTAACCTGCATTAATACACATCCAACAGACATGGAGCAACATCAGCATTCATTGAAGTTATATTCACGCTCCTCCCGGGCTGGTTTTGGTCTCCACCAACTCTTAAAATATGGGCAAGTTGAGTACAGACAGCTGATCAGAGCTTGTTTGCCTCCTACGTCTGGACATGAGGTTGAAGAGAGCAGTGAGACTGAATCATAGCAGTGAAGTTGTGGGCCGTCAAAACAAAATAAAAGCAAAACAAATAATAAAATAATAAGCTTTAATATGCCAATTAAGAGCACAGGGACTGTAGTGATCGCCGTGTTCGTTCATTTTATATTACAGCAGCACCTCTCATCTCTCTTGCACTTTGCTAAAGAGCGTGTCATGAAGTTCACTCTACTTTTTATAGACAGGGATCACTATTCTTCAAAACAAAAAATCCACTACCTTTAAGAGATTCTTTGGAGTTACGTTGTGGAGATAAACAGCTGGGGGCGCAACTTTCCCTGTCAGATACCATTAAACCATTGCAGGTAAAAAAAAAAAAAAGGTGCTGCTAGATGACATAATTAAATGAATGGCAGTCAAACCTCAAACACTGAAAAGCAACATACTGTAGAAAATACAGAAATATAGCATTTTATTTCCCTAATTTGACTTTTTTTTTTTTTTTTCTTACAATATTTCAAGATCATTTGGAATTGTCAGTGTGTCTACACAGGAGCTGCAGTTTTGCACTGCAAACCAATAAATGAGAGGATGCATTGAATTACAGTCAATGGCTAGAAGCTTGTGGAAAAGCAGCGAGCTGTGATTTGGCGTCATGACTGTCTATATATACCTCTAGTATTAACTTCCTGACTGTGGCTTTAACGTCAACTCATTTCATAAAGCCTTCAGAGCAGCTAGTCTTCTGGAAAATGCTTACACGCAGCAACGCTGACCTAACAAATGGACTGAGTGAGAGAATTCAGACAGACACACACGCAGTCAGACAGGCAGAAGGCTTCCATCCATATTGCATACGCCACAGTCTGCTGTGCTGTCAGCTCCTCTCATAACCATTAGTGGATGAAGTCATGGCCCTGTGCTAATTGTCAGTGACAGAGTAGTGAGGAGGGTAATGGGGGCAGAGAGAGACAGACAGAGGCAGACAGACAGACATAAAGACAGACAGACCTCAGGGGAAAACACCTGTCTGCTGTGTCTTCACTTAGTCACACTACTCTCTAAACGAGCTTCAAATTATATGATGAGGGGCTCTCTAATGAGCAAAATTTCCAAATCTCTTTGAGCAACGTTCTTGCTTCAGTGCATATTAATTGTACAATTAAAATTCCTCAGAGGCTTTAAGATTTCAATGTAAATTTAATAAAAGATTTCTACTTTAGCATTCGTCTGCTTACACATTATTATTTTGTTACTGCAAGTGGAACAGTTTACTTAATTAGATGTTTAGCAGAGTATATGGAGAATAATTTGCTGAGCAGGCTGAGATTTAAAAGCTTTCATTAAGCTTTTTAAGGTTTATTAAATTATGAAATGTGCAAATTTTAGTATTATTATGTCTAATGAAGGCAATCTCTTATTATGAGCCTCTCATCATAGCAGCATCGAGTATAAATTATGTCTGTCTTTTGAAATCTACTTTTTTATATGAATTTACTCAAAAATATTTAAACATTTTTAGTTATGACGCCATATATATTCAGCCTATTAATTGAGAAAATGCTTATAGATAAGATAAGACAGAAAGTACCTGATAAATATAGCTCCCTCATCATAGGAATGCAAAATCCATATAATCATCAGCATATGTCAGTATTACAGAATGGAAACATCTCAAAATTATCTTAAGATATTTATTGTCATATTACCCAAAATCCAGTCTGATTTATATAAAATGTCCAACGGAGATCAAACCTGATTGTAACAGCAGTTAGAGCCGCTGTTAATAGCACCCCTCTGTCATCACCAGTGAGTGATGCGGGCCATCGGTGGTGATCAATAAGTAATGCTAAGTCAACATTCACACCTTCAGCAGCCCACTGGTCTGCCTCAGCGCAGCCCCTCTCTCACTATGAAATTTTAATCATCTTCAGTATCAATATTTAACAAGGTTTTCTAAAATCTGTGGATCCAGAGGACTTGTTAGCATTCCGAGCATGGTTCATCCTCCGTGACATGATTTGACCTCAGTGGTGACTGATGGGACTGAGGAGATGATAAACACAGTTATGAAGAGAAACATCAGTGGTTGCATCTTCACAAGTTCCTTTTCTCTATGATGGGTTTTGTTGAGGTGCTGGAAGCTTGGTGACGTAATGATGCTCACAGGATCAGCTGGGAATATGCTCTGCAGCTTGCTAAATGTCGGCACACTCGCTCAGTTGCTAACCAGACAATAATATTCCCAGCAGAACAATATTGTCCAACAGAACAGGATGGTGCAACACACCTAGATTTGGTGGGACTAACAAAAATATAGAGAATATAGTACCTACCTGTAGCTGATACTAGAACAACACATTTCATGAGCTCTTGCTCTCCTGATGATTTTATTTTTTTCCCATTTCCATGTTGGTGTCAACATGTTTCTGTTCATCACATCAGCAAAAACATTTTTAACATCATCCCTTCTAACACAAAAGTGAAATTTGACACTGTGCTGATTAAAGAGAGATAAAGTAGAAGGACAAGCAGCTCCTCTTTATGGAAAAAACTAAGAGCTCTACTTTGAAATACAGCTACATCTGTCTGGACGGGATTTAAATTATGAATGACAAGCTAGTTCTCTGCAAAACAGGAGGTAACTAGGTGGGGTGGGGTGAAAGACAGGACCCAGATATGTGCTCCAAACAGGATTAAAATGACAGACCAGGTGATGTGAAACTCCTTTTGGTGGCTTTTCTGATGGTGATCTAACACCACGTCCGATCACACTCCATCACTGACTCATTCAAAAGCTGTCTCTGCAGTGCAGTGATAGGGAATGTCTGGCCCCCATGCTGTGTGAGACCCACTACACCATCTGATCCAGCCCACATGACAAATCAGAAATACAAAAAAAAAAAAGGCGTTTGGCCTGACTCTTTAACTTCAACTACACTCTACAAGTTGGATTTTTTAGGAAATCCATTACAAACAGGGTTATCAAAAACCCTTTATTTCACACATATTATCTGTATTTAATTAAGTTTAAAGAATTTAAATTGTTTTCAGTGATAACAGCAACATGACTGACAATCTTTCTTCTTTCAGAATGCTAATCGTTATATTAAAAAGAGGAACTATATTTAGTTCTGACTGTTAGTTGTCCACCTATAGTAATAATGACAAACTGTCAGTCGCATCCATGTTAAGGCTGAAGGCATCAGGTTTCATTTGAAGTGATCTCATCAACAGCTGTCAGGCTCACTTCGGCTGCTGAGCTAATGGCAGCTAATGTTATTTCCCAGACAGGCAGGGTAAGGTACAGCTCAGGCCTGAGCGTCTGGAGAGCCTGTTTCAGGTGATTAAGAGACTGATGTGCTTTGAATAACTTTTTTCAACACTGTCAGCATTCACAGGTATTTGTGGGCATGAAGGGCAGCCATTGTTGAGGACGTAGCTCTCTTACCACATCAGTTATCATTAGTTGAAGAGCTCCCTTCATATCCAAAACTCTTTACTCAACTTATCTGAAGTGACATACAGTGACACCCTGATACAGTTGCTGGGCCCCCACGCTAACGCTGTATAACAACATGCTGTACACACAACAATATTTTATGCTAACAAGGCTCACCAATAATTTGATCATCACTCAGTTTCCATTAGGGCGAGACTGGAGATAACCTGGCATTGATCACATTCACCCCCAGCACTTGTCAGCACTACAACAATTATAATACATATTACATTAGAGCCACAGCATGTAGTACGCTGACAGTCACACAGCAGTAAGACTTAAGTGTCCTCATTTTTTGTACATATTGTATATTTGAAGTTTTTTGTGAAAAAAGTGATATCCTTTTCTGCTTCCATTATTTGAGCAGGTGTTGTGTTTTTGTGTCTCCATTTATACAAATCTCTTCATCAAATGAAGCCAGCCGACTTCCCCTCTGCGTACTCCAGGATATCCTTTACAATCTGCAGTGAAAAAACGATATTTTCCTCAAATTAAACAAAGTCACTTTCACGTGAATAAATGTGTAATTTGTCTTGGGTAACAAGGTTTGTGAAACACAGCAAAAGATGTTTGTTGCAGACACACAATGGCTGAATATCTTAATATCTGAGTCAATACCATTTACTCTTCTTACCTTAGAGTGTTAAACATGTGGTGTGGTAAAACACAGGGATCACTGTCTCAGTGTCAGTGACCAGCATGGACTCTAGAACTGCAGAGTTTGGCACTTTAAACAACTTAATAGATAAAAACTGTAGCACAAAAGCCACTCTGAGAACTGTAAGAAATCAAAAACTTGGCTTGGCAGATGACCAACAGCAGGTATCACGAACCTCGCATTACTCCACCCTAAGCAGGCCTTACTCTGACACAAACTGTCTCCTTCACATCAAGCTCTGAAACAGGCGTGGAAGCTTGTATTATACTGTACAGCAGGGTCATGGTGCCAGTGAAGTGTACACAGAGTGCAGCCCAGTGGTTATGGCCAAACAAAAACAGGAAAGCTATGGTTGAGAGCCACTCTGATGGCTTGCAACTCTGCCACTTGTCTCGTTCTGTGGCTGGAAACGTCCAGCCTCTGACTCCATGTCCGCTCCTCTTCTTACCTTCCTGTCTCTTCCTCTTTTGTGCAACATCCCACTCTGTGATGACGGAACAAAAGCAGGATGATTCTGATGATAAATTCAGAGGGAAACAACACCCAGAGCCACACCCAGTATGGTGCGGCCACATCGCTTTCACCCAACCTCGCTCTTAAACCAAACACTGGCACTGAAGGCTGTTTATTGCTGTATCATTTTGGCTTCCTGGTGTTTTTGTGTATGTGTGTGTCACTCCTCCCTCACTCTGCTTCATCTTGGTTTCTTGTCAGTGTGTGTGTGTCCTCTTTCTCTCTGTTTCATTTAGCTTGTGTGACCTCTATCTCTGCTTCTGTCAGCCTCATTTTGGTTTGCTCCATGTATGTCTGCACAGTTGAGCTATCTTTGCATTTGCTGCTTCATTTTAACTGCTTGTTGGCCTGTGTGCACATATGTTATATGAGGGCACACACACACACACACCCACACACACTCCTCCACCCCCTCTGTGTCTCTCTCCCTCTTTGCTCTGTAATAAGAGCAGCTGTGGCTGACACGAGGCCAGCTCTGATTCAATTGCAGAGCAGGACTTAAGGCTATTATCCTCTGTACACTGGAGGAGGAGGGAAGCCCGGCTGCTGTACAGCTGCTAACCACAACGACAGGTCTGATGCTGCCGTCCAGAGATGACAGAGAGCAAGAGATTTCAACATCATGGTGAAAATGCAAAGAAAGAACCCTTAAAAATGGAATTTCATGCAGCCAACTCAAGCCTAAACTCTCTAAAACTACCATTAAAAACTGAATAAAAGCTTATTCTTGAGTGCTTTTCACCCCCTGACATAATATTATTTTGCCTTAAAAGCGGATCATCTTTGGTTATATCAATAAACACATGTAAAACTCTAAACTAGTAGAGGTGTGATAGCTGACATTTTTTTATCAAACTGTTGAAATGAATTATTAGTATTGATAATCCAGGATTTGGTGTCATCTAGTGTTTATCTTGTTAATAAATACTAAGACGACTAAGACCAAGTACAGGGCAACCTTTGTAAAATGCAACTGTGCATAAATATATGCATCTTTTTGTCAGCCAATGCAAGCTAAATAATAATGTGAAAGATGGGCAAATGGACAGATTGACGCATTAAAGTTTTATTCAACAACCTGTATGCATCTGTGAAATCACATATTGTGGATCCTAAGTGACATTTCCTAACCTTACCAGTTCTCAGCGGGAAAAAAGCAACAGAGAAGTAACCTTACAAAGGCACACAGCAAGTCATTGTGGGGGAAAATCAGATACTGTTTGGACAATCGACAGGACATGTGAGCTAGGCTAGTTAGCTTTTGGCAGGATTATTATCTGTGTTGCTTTAGCTACGCTCTTATTAATGTGCTAAAACAAACTCAGTTACTAAGATGTTGGAGTATCAAGCTTGATTTTTCAATTACAGGAAACATTTCTAGATTATAATCATTTTAATATGGTTAAAAGTCAGTTGCAGTTACTGCGTTTCAACTCTGAAGGACAGTATGGACTAAATCAATCTACAGACTCACTGAACATTAAAAGAAGTAGCAATGAAACCCTGCAGCCCAGCACGCCAACATTTATTAAGAAGTTAATACTAATTTTACATTATCAAAAGCTACAGATGTAGCATTACTGCTGCTTTCAGCCATCTTTTTTTTTTTTTCAACCATCCAAGTCTTCAAGTCCATGTTCAAATATCAAATATTTACTACGTTACTGTTCCCTGATATTTTAGCTGCTCGTCCCAGGCTAAACTCTCACAGTGAACAGTGTTTTGGTGATTGATCACACAGCTGCGGCAATGCTAAGTGAGCAGTTCAAACAGCCAAAGTTCTTGAAAAACAACTGAATTTAGAGAGAAAAAGTGAGTCCACTGTGTGTTTGCATTATCACAAATATAAGACTAAAGCTATCAAAAGTCGAATGACAAAAATGTGACGAAACTATGTATTTTTGTCAAAGGACTGAAACCACAGTGAAGACCGGTGACATGTTTCCTCTGAGCTATAAATTTCTCTCGCAATCGGTGCTCGCTCCTGCGCCCTTTCTTGTCTCAATTACAGGCCACTGTAGCTCAAGGCGACATGACATTGTCTATTCGGGGGGAACAGTGTTTATTCTCCCCTGGTTTTTCTGAGTTTTGCCACTGGAATTCCTGGAGGATGTAATTACGACCTACTGTACTGTACAAGCTGGGAATTTCCCACATCTGACTTTGAAGTGAAGGCAGCAGCGTTTTAAGACAGCCAAGAGTGGCAAGGACAAAAATGGTTAAGGAAGGTAATTAAGAGGAAACGAGAGTAGGGGCTGACATATTTAGAGTAGAATTAGAAAGGGACTGTGGCGAGAGAGGTGGGAGCAGAAGGAAAAGAAAAGATTAGAAAGGGGTGATCAAACATTGATAAAGCAAGAGAGAGGCATGCAGGAAGAAAATGAAAGAGAAATCAGAGGAAGGATGGGGGAAATGAGTGATTAAGGGAAGGAGGTGGAGACAAGCTGAGGACCTCTACATCTAATTAGATGCAGAAGGAGGAGACACCTGCCAGATGAGCACCCACCCCCCTCTCTTTTCCCCCCCTTCAAAAACGTGCAGGTCTTTATGGAAAAGCACTCGTTTCAGAAAATAACAACACTTAAAACCAAGCATCTGTCAGCCGCTCAGGTCCATGCTCTGCTGGTGGGAGACCCACCCCAAAAGCCTCCTCCTCCATCAACCCCAGGCGGATGCACTGCTATGAATAATGTAACAGGGAGCGGTGGAGGCCACTGGGCGTGTGCACAGAGAAAAAAAAAAGGACTAGCACCTCCTCCTCCTTCTCCTTCACCACCCCCTTCTCTTTCCACTCTCCTCCCCTCCTCCGTTCACCCAACCCCCAAGCTGCCGGCCGCACTGCAGAAGGTCAGAGAGAGAAGAAGAGGAGAGAGGCGAGGGGAGGCAGAGGGAGAGACAGGGGTGGAGTGCCTGGATGTACATGAACATGCCGAGAGGAGAGTGTGTGGACGAGCGATGACAGCCATGCTGAGCCCAAAGATCAGACAGACCAGGAGAGGTAGGACACTGTTTGTTTGTTGTGCCATCACAGATACACTACCTGCCAGCTGCTTATTCATCCCTAAGTCTGTAGTGACAAATCTGACAGGGGCTATGATGGATGTCAGAGCAGAGGATGTGTTATGGGTGATGCTTTATCTGGATGTTCAACTGCACTTTTAGAAATATGTCTCATTTTTAAAAAGTGCTTTTTCTCCTATTATGAGATTTTCCTTAAAAATATGACTGCAGAAACACTTTTTCTCCACTCCATCTATTCTCCTGCTGCAGTCACATATTTCTGAATGAAGCGGCAGGTCTGCCCACGCACAAAGATCTCATGTATATTAGCATTTTACTACAGCTGGCCGATGCTGCCAGTGTGAATTCTATTAAGAGGAGAGAGCGGCATCTCTAGTTTCATCCCTGCAACGCTCAGCACTATCAGGCTGCTGTCAGCTGCTGTGTGTGCGCGCTCACACTTGTGCATGTACAGTATGTGTGTGTGCACGCATGGATGGAAATATTAATATGTCCATGTGTGCCAGTGTGTGTGTGTGTGTCCTTCCTTCCTTCCCTGGCACTAATCTCCATGACTGCAATTATACAGCTGGATCTGATTAAGATTAAATGAATAGTTCCCAAGAATGGGAGAGTGATGTGTAAGTCCTCTGCCGGAGTGGCATGAAATTGGCAGGAAAGTGGATTAAATCCATGTCTGCATATATTAAGATGGCAGAACGGATTCAACTGGTTTGATGAGCAAGTGTGATTCAGTGTGTACGTCTTGTAAATTAGCAAATTGATCATATTTTAATTAATTTTAACAAACATGGTGGTTTAGCGCTGGTAGTATTAAGGTCAAATTTGGAGTTCAAAGAAGGCCCAAATATACAAAACATAATAAAAATGCAAAGTACAGCTTCTCACTACATGTAAGGTGTTAGATATACCACTCGTCGCTGCATGTCTGTTGAGACAGTGAAAGTCAAAAAGATTAAAGCCACTCTATGATTCGGCGTGAGAAGCATTCTCTGCATACCCTCCATAGATCTGTGCTTCGCTGCTGACAGCATCACATTTGTTGCATGAAGCCCATGAATAAACAGGTATGTGACAGATGTGGCGGCGTCGTACAGCTGAGGTTAAAGTGGGTCAAGAAGGGGACGCAACACAAACCAGTGATTTAAAATGACTGAACTGTTGCTGACTGGCAAACCAGAATGTCAAAGAAGACATTCAAAATATGAATCAATAGCACAAATGTCATTGACTTTTTTTTATTGATTGTTCCTGGCTGCGACATTCATAATGCTAGAAGGTCAGTTGGCAAGCTGTCTAGCATAGATGTGCTGTGTATAAGCTACGTCATGTTCTACTTTGGAAGATCAGTGCTAACTAGCTTAGACATGCTATATGTAAGATATGACTGATTTGAATGTGGAAGGTCAGTTGAGCTAACTTGCTTATGACTTTAAATTCAGGAGGTTAGCTTGTCGTCTCACTTGGCTCTTTATCCGCTAGCTCCACTTAAAGAATAGTTTCACATTTTGGGAAAATATTCACTTTGTTGGTAAGAGAAGATTGACACAGTCTGAAGGCTAAATATGAAGCTAGAGTCAGGAGACAGTAAGCTTATCTTATTTTAGCTTAGCTTATCTTAGTTTATGTTGTGTTGTATCTTGTTTGTGGGCTGCACGGTGGCACAGCAGGTAGTGCGCGTGCCTCACAGCAAGAAGGTTGCCGGTTCGATTCCCGGGTCGGGCCTTTGCATGTTCTTCCCATGCATGCGTGGGTTCTCCCCGGGTACTCCGGCTTCCTCCCACAGACCAGAAATGCTCATGCTCATTAGGTTGATAGGTGATTCTAAATTGCCCCGAGGTGTGAGTGTGAGTGTGAATGGTTGTGTGTTTGTGCCCTGCGATCGGCTGGCGACCGGTCCAGGGTGTACCCCGCCTCCCGCCCGTTGACAGCCGAGCCCCCCCGCAATCCTGAAAAGGCATAAGTGGCATAGAAAATGGATGGATGGATCTTGTTTGTTTACTGTGTAGAAAAATTGAAATATAAAAACAATGAACTGGTTTTAGGCTAATTGTTAACTCCATTTTTTCCAACGAGCTAAGCTAGTTTCTCCCTGCTTGCTGTCTTTGCTCTAATCTAAGGTTATCCTCTACTGGCTCTACCCTCAAATTTAGCATACACACTGGCATCACTTTTCTCAATTTACCAAGAAAGCAAATATGCAAATTTCCCAAAATGTTGAACCAACAGTATTGATCCAACTCATTATTTGATCTGCCTCTAATTAAATCAGTGTGATTATGCCTTACTTTTAGTGCATTAATTGGAAATGCTTCTGTCAGGAAAAAACTAATTTGATACGATTCTAGGATGCCAGCAGACAGACATCTCTTCCAGGGAATCTATTCATCAACATCAAAAAATCTGACTGCTGTATTTCACTAACTGCTGCAACCAAGGACATGTTCAAACTGTGATCAGATTCTATATGGGGTGCTTTTTTTCTTTGGCTGGCACCAGAAACCTAGCAGCAGCTTTAATTGCCCACATATCAGCTGCTTCATTCTTTGCTGCATCTTTTTGATCTGTGTTACCATGGTTTTATGATCAAAGTCCTGCAACGTAGCAACACCCTGACATGCTGCCTTTCTAAGACACATGAATGAACACCCTCACCACTAGATACTGTGAGCAAGAACATGCTGCACAGATAAAAACCTCACACACTGACACATTCAGAAAAGGAGCCTGTGGAGATGATAACATGCACAGAAATGCACACACACACACACATACACACACACACACCCGCTACTGCAGATCAGTTCAGCTCCACTGCAGCTTTCACATATGGGCTGTATATTAGTGGCCACACCTCCGACTTGTCAAGAGAGGCTGCTACACACACACACACACACACACACACGCACACACACACTCACACACACATAATGGTTAACACATTAATCAACAGTGATAGGCTAACTGGAAGTTACGCATTGATGCACATGTAACTCTCTTTGCCATTTTCCACCAGCCATAAATCACTATACAACAACTAGATTAATGAAATTGAATTCCTCCAACATCCCTGCCTGTGTGCTTGTGTGTATGTGTGAGTGTGTACGTGATTTAGTCATCAGTGTAGTATTTTCTAGCTATCGTGGAGTACCCACCTAGCCATGCTAATGGATAGACTCCTCTGTGATGTGCATGAGAGCCATATATTCATTTCCTGCTGATGGTAAATATACGACTCCAAACTGCATTAAATGACATCATGGGAGCCTGTGTGTGTGTGTGTGTGTGTGTGTGTGTGTGTGTGTGTGTGTGTGTGTGTGTGTGTGTGTGTGTGTGTGTGTGTGTGTGTGTTGGGGATAAAGTATGCATCCTAACCTATTGTATTGTCATACAATAGGTTAGGATGTTAGGATGGTGCAGACAATAGCCACCATTAGCTCCTACTGGTTAAAGCTGTGGCCTCACCAGAAAGTAAGTGGCATAGTGAAATTCAGCTGCTTGTCTTTGTAAAATAGGGGCGCTACAGACTTATTCACATACTGGCAGGGCAAGCTGATGAACAGCTATAGATGACAAGCAGTTTACGTTGATCAGCCACAACATTGAAACTGCTACTATTGTGTATGGTTCCCCTCCTGCTGCCAAAACAGCTGACTGGTGGAGGCATGGACACTGAGGTATCTGGCACTAAGACGTCAGCAGCAGATCCTTTAAGTCCTGTTGTGAGGTGGGGCATCCGTGGATCGGACTACCTGCACATCCCACAGATTCTCAATTGGGTTGAGATCTGGGGAATTTGGAGACCAAGTCAACACCTTGAAGTTCAAGGTTGGAATGGTTTGCGGAACAATTTTTGCACTGTGGCAGGACGCATTATACTGCAGAAAGAGGCCACTGCCATCAGGGATTGCCATGAAGGGGGTCTGCAACAATGTTTAGGTAGGTGGTTCATGCCAAAGTAACATCCACATGAGTGCCAGACACAAGGTTTCCCAGCAGAACAGTGCATTTAAATGAGATGATCAGTGTTATTTGTTTCAGCTATCAGTGTTTTTAATGTTGTGTCTGATCAGTGTGCAGAGGAGACAAAATCAATATGAATAATGCAACACAGCTAATAAGCTACGATAGCATCATCTATTTTGGACTCTGCAGCTCTCTGGTCGCTTAAAAACCAGGATTGTCAAGATGGCTTGTTGTCGATACAATGCTGAACCAAAGTTGAGAATGTTGAACAATTTGCACAGATTTCAGCTGTTTAACAGCTGAGGTGACCAGGCTTAACTCAGAAGTCTGTCTATCCTTTTGCTGTAAATCATAGCTGAGATCTGAGTTTTATAAAATGGCCCATGGCATACAGCCTGCTTAGCACACCCCTCCCCATCAACACACACACGTTCATGATATCATGTATGAGCTCATGACTGCATGAGTCGCCAGTCCATCTGGTATTCCTGGATATTCAGTTCCATACCCAGAATTATTCATCCATGACCCTGAAATAACATGACACACGGACCAATTTACATACATTATCACTGAGGTATGTCACAATAAACAAATGTGGGCAAACTCCACATCTGCACACAGAGTCAGGCTCGATGTTGAGTGCCTATTATTTGACTCAGCCCTTCCTTAACTACTATCTACTGTGAATGAATGAGCCACAATTACGCTCTGTGTTTCAGTGAATTGCAGTGCCTATATGCATAGACTGCACTTTTACAGTAAAACAGCCTCTTTTCAGCAACATAGTTGATAGCTGTAGAAGTGACCACAGAACAGCTCCACCCAAGCCAAGGAAGGTCTGAATCACTCCGAGCAGAAGGTCCAAATTGGCACAGTGGGTAGTCGTGCTTGGCACACACACACGCTCACACACTCAAAAATCAGTTGTTGTGACTCAGGCGTGAATCATCGGCCAGTGTGTGTTCCACTAAGTCCCTGATCCAGACAGCTGAAGTGTTAAACAGTGGTGCTCTTTCATGCTAACATTGGCAGAGCAGGGAAGGATGGAAAGACATAAAGGATGTGATGTGGTGAGGAAAAACAGAGAGGTGAAGGAGGACAGGGAAGGTGAGTGCCACTTTTAGCTGCTAATATGATGGAAAGAGTGAGACGTCTAGTCAGGGTTTTTAGGTTAATTTCACACTGCTGTTGATCACACGTGATCACTTTGTGTCCATGATGTTAGCACCACCAAATAATTTGTACGTGGTTACTGTCCTCACAGGAGAAGGTATGTCTGACTGTATGAAGGAGTGAATTTAAAGATACAGGAAAGGGGAAGCTGTTGGAAAACCCAGGTCACAAAACCCACCGTGTTAATGTCATGATACAGTATGTGATATTACAGCATCCATAAGTATGATTGTAGTGTGATTATCAGTCATTTTCATGATCCATGCCAATATGATCAGTATAGGTGGGATGGAGGCACGAGAGCTGCGGAGACAAAAGAAAAAAAAAATGGACTGATTTGTTTTCCCTTGAAAACTGAACACTAAATTTAGAGCTTTAATACTGTTTTTATTTAAACATCCGGCTGTGTTGCAAAAAGCAATTCAGACGGCTCAAAAGCAAATGGATATAATTATAAGAGCTAATTAAAATGTGCTGCAAATCCAAGAACTCATTTATTGGACAAATTAGGTGCGAGTGGTGAGAACAAGGATCCTCTTTTGTGTGTGTCCTCTCAGTAATAACAGAGCTTTGATTCAGCGGGACCAGCAGCGCTGATCGTAAGGAGCGAGAGACGAATCAGAGCGAGTCAAAGTAAGAGAAATGAAGGGAGACAGGGCCGGGGGGGGGGGGGTACAGAGCAGGATTGGACAGGAATTAACACAAGATGGATAAATGAGAAAAGCCAAGGAGGCCACGGTACGTAGAGAAAGAGAGCAGAGAGGGGAAATAAAAGGAAGGAAACGTTGTCCCATCAGATGTTTGATCTTAAAGAAAGGCACCTTTTGTCTTGTTTGGTTGTTTGGCAGGTCTTTAACAGAGCTCAATTACCCAATTTCCACAGTGTTGCTCAAGTTTTAGGTGCACTGAGTGGAAGCCCAAACTCAACCTGACACATCAAAAAGTACTTTTTGAAACCAACAGAGGACAGCATGAGCTATTCTCAAAAGGGTTTTGACTGTATATGCACACACTCAACATGGCCTTAAAGCAGTGTTTCTCGGGGCCCAGTGCTCTGCCTGTTAGATGTTTCCTGCTCCAGCACACCTGATTCAAATGAGTGGCTCGTTATCAGGCCACTGCAGAGCTCGATGACGAGCTGATCATTTGAATCAGGTGTGGTGGAGGAGGAAACATCTAAAACAGGCAGGGCAGAGGGGCCTGAGGACCGGAATTGAGAAACACTGCCTTAAAGGATTAAGTCCATTTATTACAGTGAGCGACTGCACATTTACAGAAACTAGTATCATTCTATGGATTCCACAGTGAACACATTAGAGACTGCTGGGTCTGTGGAGATTTAGTGACACTTTAAAGCTGCACCAAAAAATATTTTTATATTGCAATGTATACGTGGTTACTCATATTGATGGACAGATCTCCTCAGCTTTACAGAGCATTTCAGTATCTTTAAATCTTGTTTCAGTTTGACACTTTTACTGTTTGGTTGAGTCTCACCACTTTCATCATGTTTCCAGATGTATCAAGCAGCTGTGTTCAGCAACAAGCTCTGATAAACCCACTGTAAGCTGGCCAGACTACCTTGTGAAGATGCAGCGCTGAGCAGCTAAAGAGACCAATATTTCCCTCAGGGGTTGGTAGAGACCAAACAGAGATAAAAGGAGAGTGACCATAGACCTAAAGTGACCCAAACATTTAATACTGTTTTAAGGTGATTTGTTTAATAACCTTAGATGTCGGATGTGAGTAGAATGGAAGGTGGAAACCTACTAATGTCACACTGGGACCAAAGAATAAAATACAGGTAAAAGACACCTATCAATTATTACATGAAATAAAATGTTCACTTGAAATGTTCACGATTATAAATCCTACATAAAAATCCTCTGAATTAATATGTAGGTAGATCACTAAAACTTGCCACTTTGGCAGCATGGTCAAAAAAAAATCTTCACCTTTTCTAGAAATAATGAGTCCATCTGCCGTTCAACACATGTCTGAGGATCAACAGGCTTTACCGGCTGCCAGTAACGGCTGTGACATGAAATAAAAATGAAGTGAGCTATATGCATGCTGACCAGAGAGAAAGGACAACAGAAAAGAATAAACATTGATTTTCTTCCCCCTCTCCCTTCATCCGTCCCCTTCTTCCCTCTGTGCCATCTGAACATTGATCATTTCTGTGCGTGTGTGTGTGGCACGGAACGCACACCAGCAGGGAGGATGTCTGCGCAATTGATTTCTATAAATTATACATGATCATCAAATAACAGTGCCTTGTTTGCCAGACCAGAATATAGCTTTCATCTTAGCTCGGTGACCTCCTTGAAACCTTCAGCCATTTTTGTAAATGTGTAACAGAATTTATCCTCAGCTGATGACACATAAAAAGACACTGACACATCCTTCTTCCCCTTTGAATCACATGTTTCTCCAATATTCCCTCTCTTTCTTCAGATTTCACCTGGTGGATCATAACACAGAGTAACAGTCCACAAGTCATGCTTCAGTGTCAGCTGGTGTAATATTACGATCAAACATTGTCAAAAATGATACACATCACCCTCCTAAATCTGTGTTTTCCACTGCTGATGTCATACAAGGACAATATGAGTAGCACAGTGGGGAGAAACCTGATGTCACATTGAGACACACAGCCATAAAGCTGCCATCCCCATCCTTTTAAAGGTGTCCTTGACTGAGTTCAGGTTACACACGTTTGTTGAGACTGATTCAGTCTGTCTGTCCCATGTGGTCCTATTATCTCAGCTCAAAAGCCTCTGCTATTGGGTTATGGCAACACACAATAAGTCTCTTCCAAGGACCTCTGAAATAGAAGGGGGGGATCCCTGTCACCCGAGGCAGTGTGTGTGTGCATGTGTGTGTATGTATGTGTGTGTATTCCCCCTCCACAGTCTCTATTTTATCTGCTTTCTGTTATTATTTGTGCCTGCTCTCTGCAGCCCCCCTTTCAATTCATCTACAGGCGCTGCAGCCCGGGGCAGAAGGTTGTGTGTGTTCATGACTGAAGAGCCTGGCAGAGCATGCGTGTGCATACAGCATACAGAATGAGGGATAACACAAGCTTCTATTAGAGAGAAAATGAAAAGACGCCAGCCAAAGAAATGGGAGAAGTATAGCAAATCAAGCAGAACGACCAGTTCAATCCCCTTTAATCCACCCAGCTCCTCACTTTCTGCCTGCTTGTGTAAACACAACGTAAAAATGCTTTGTGTGTGTGTGTTTGCAGCCAGGTCCAAGAGCATGGTGATGGGCGAGGTGTCGCGGGGCTCATGCAGGCCGGCTTCCCCCAGCCTCCAGGAGGGGGCGCTGAAGGCTGGCTGGCTGAAGAAGCAGCGCAGCATCATGAAGAACTGGCAGCTCCGCTGGTTTGTGCTGCGCTCAGACCAGCTCTTCTTCTACAAAGACGAGGAGGAAACCAAACCACAGGTAATGCTTCAGCCATGTGGACACAAGCTCACTCACTGTTCATTGGCTATCTTTGTCCCAGTGGAGCAGATTCCCACTCTCTGGACGACTGCTGGACTTTTACAGGCTAATGAGTCAGATAGCACTAAAAATGCTTCTTTATGTTAATGTAAGGGTTAGGGTTAGGAAAATATGGGGGCAGGGGACATTTAAAGAGTTGTTTCATCTGATGAATCTGCGTACTTTGACTTTTTTCTACCGAATCCCTTTCTGTCTATGGGAAAAGGAGTCTGTAATTACAGTTAAAGTGGGAGTTTACAGGTCTTGGGTCTGATAAATGTCCTCAAGTGATGTGTCACGCTAGGCTACATTAGCCACTACTAGCATAGCTCATCCAAATCTCTGACTGAAGCTTCGACCTTTGAGTTGCACTGTGGGTAATGTAGGCTTTGACAAGATGAAAGCATGGAATAAAAAAGATGATATTTCTGGCTCTGCTGCATTTCTTTTGACCCTTTTTTTAATGGTCCATCATGAATGTTACAACATTGTGCTGCAGATGCGAGACACTAAATTGGCTAAGTACTCCTTTAAGAAATGTCATTTGGTTTCTAACATTTTTGTTTGCCCTCTGTTGCTCTGAAAATACACAGATGTGGTTTTTACTGGCCTTAATATTTCAATAATTTATTGTTTTAGAAACACTGTCTCATAAATACTGAACATTCTCAGCGTCACTTTTGCTCAGAGGAAAAGACGTCCTCGCAGGTTTCTCGTACCGTGCAACCGACATTTTGACTTGCCTCTGGAGGAAAAGCACAGCTGTTTCTGATAACATGTTTCTGGCCTGAAACTGAAGCAGCTAAATGGAATGCAGCCATCATTAACTTTATTATTTACACCTTAACATTTCCTTCTCTGACATGTCAAAAATTCCATGAGATACGCCTATTAAAGAGAGCTAAAGCAGCTTACTTCTAGTGGCCACAGGCAGCACAATGTAACAAACTGAAGCCGTGTAAAGGGACAATAACCGTACAGTGTTAATACATTACCTGAGGTGGCACACAAATATTGTAAACAATAATAATAATAATAATAATAATAATAATAATATTGTTTAGAAAAGCCACACTTTCCACTTATATGTCAATCAACTGTGGAGTCCAAATCCCATGTCCCACATCTGCAGTTCTGCAGGACATCAGCCCCTCATTCATTCTTGTCCAATGTGAAAAGCACTGAAGTCATGTGGACATGTATATTAGCCATGACACGCATCGCAGCAATGATCCTCGATGAGGAGGCGTGGAGTAAACAGACTAACTACAAATAACAACAGCAATGCTCTTTAAGCAAACTCGACCAGCCATACTACTGTACATGCTTTATTTATGACAACGGATGGAAATACACAGCAATAATGATGAGTCACTACACTCATGGTGCTTTAGTACAAAAGCGTGTGACGCCTGGTTTCCTCGTCCATTAGTGCACCATCATAAAAATATTTACAGAGTAAACCCCTAATCGATCCCATCACTTCTTTGATGAGGGACGTCTTTTGTGGCCAGGTGCTGACTCACTTTTTCCCATTTTCATTCTTAGTGAAGAGTTCACAAGCAGTTCTGTAGCTGGCCTGGACTGACCTCTCTCTGTCTCTCTCTCTCTCTCTCTCTCTCTCTCACACACACACACACACACACACACACACACACACACACACACACACACACACACACACACACAAACACACACACACGGTAATATAAACAATGTTGGGATGGACGGTCATTATAGCTGACGCGCTTACATAGCCGTAACATGAGGCGATGATGTAATCTAACAACAAAAGACAGCAGGGGCAGGTTTGTGACACACACACACACACACACACACACACACACACACACACACACAAGGGCACGGCCTTTAGAGATAACAATCATCTCTTTACATTCCTGCTTGAAATCTCAACACTTTTATTGATTTCTTCCGTCTTCACTCTGCTGTTCCTTCAACGTTGGCAGCAGCCGTCTGCCATCAGTGTCTTTCATTGTCAGCGTACACACACACACACACATTCACACACACACTACATACATATACACACAGAGTGACGTCTCTCCTCCTCGCAGTCTCCACTCAGCAGGGAACAACTGACTGAAGGCTCTGACACATTGTCTTTAATCAGAGCTTGCCAATACCCATCCAGCCTATATTGATTTGCAACTCCCAGTGGATTTGAGTCACACACATGGTTGAATGCACACACACATATACACTCAGAGGAACGCACACTCTCACACACACAGCACACAGGTCCTCCCCCTCTGAGAGAAGGATGTTTGAGAAAGTGTCACCTTTTTTTTCCCCTCTCTCATCTTCTAATCGATAGGAAATTTGAGACTGGGAGTGGTGGGGGTTATGGGAGGGAGGGGACTAAATTGCTGCAATAGAACAAGAAAACACCCCCACCCACACCACCATCACCACCACCACCAAGATGAAAAGATGTGATAATTGGTTGAAGGGAAGGCAATACTGACGCAGGATCTGTACAGGTTTCCTTTTCATCATGGTGGGATAAATCCACGTCAGGACAAATGGACTTCAGTTATCGGACAATAGATTTCTGTTGCTACAAGACAAACACATCGGGGGTGGTGGTGGAGGTGGAGGAGGGGATCATTAGTGTGCCGAATACAAAATGAGCCTTCTGCTGAAATTCATTACACACAAACCAAGAGAAAAGGTCATTTTTTTAAAGGGTGAGACAAGAGGAGCTTGTTGTGCCTCCGTCTTTATTTCGAATGTGAGGTTTAGATGTAGAGACCACCTGTCAATCAAACAGCGTGGGCAGGACCATGGTGTCTTTTCAATTATCCCTTTAATTATCTGCTGATGGAGCTTTAGTTCAGCGGCACAGTGTTCTTGTTGAGCAGTGGTGGCTGACGCGGTTCATAGGAACTACTCAGTTCTTTCTCTGTGAATACAAAAGAACTGAAAATGTGCTCTGGAAAGGTACGAGGAACCTCTGGCAGCCAGATGTGGAAACATAAATATGTCTAATTTTAAAAACTGAGAAAAAAATATTTTGGCTTTATGGCTCAATTTGAAACCTACACACAGTATCAGTCATTAGCAGTGTGTGGCACTTGTGGCACTGGTGGGGGACCCTGCCAAAGTGAGATGGGAATGAGAAGGAGTTGTCAGGGGCCCGGGCTGGTGTTCTGGTCCAGGATGATGATTGGCATTTATGTGCACCGTGTGCATCCACATCTGTTTGTGGCTTTTTGAAGGCAACCCAGTTTCATACTGATTGTGATAAAACAGGAGCTTTATTCAAAGTCTTGTGTCTTCCAGGTAAGACTAGAAAAGGACGAACTGTGCTGTCTGTCCTCCATTTTCATCTTGTACTGCTTGACTGCGTGATTTGTGTTCTCGGGTGACGTGTTGCCTCTTCTTATTCATTCATCCCCGGCCAGCTACTCGTGTTATTCCGAGCACATAGCACCCTTGGGAGCCCCCCCCCCAGTTCCTGCCCTGCCCCTGTGCTCCATCCATCCACTGCTCCCACCCCTTCCATTTGTTGCCATGACGACTAATGTTGGCGGCAGCCCGGCCCTCCGGTGGAAGCGCTTTGGCAGACCCCTCTCCCCGTTTGATGGAGGATGCCAGTGTGCAGATTAACGTGGGCCGACCTACAGACGCTGGCATCTCTTCACAGCTCACTAGGCCTCTGTTCTCAGGGCTAAATGGGTATTGATCTGGATAATGTATTCTCATAATCTGTGTGGGTCCCTGTTCAATCACAGGAGTAGCTGCTTAAAATATAGGGGGGTTGAGACCAGAATGATAGGAAGGAAGGACAAGAGGAAGAAGTGAAGGAAGAAAGGAAGGCCAGAAGGCATATAGGAAGGACACGAAGTTAGGAGGATGGCAGGAGGGGGGGAAATTTCTATATAAATGGATTGTTCAGTCGGCACAATTTAATGATACAGTAAAAAGAATAGAAGGAAGAGGCTATGATAAAAAGACAGAAGCTAAAAAGAAGAAGACAGACATGAGTGGTAAAAAAAAAAATGCATCTATTTCAGCCCAGTGTCTGAATGTCTCTCTCTCTGTTTCAGGGCTGTATACCTCTGCAGGGATGCCAAGTCAACGAGCTCACAGCTAATCCGGACGAACCAGGAAGACACCTTTTTGAGATTGTACCAGGTGAGATCGACACCCGCTCCTCCTATCCTTCCTCCACCGCCTTAACCTCTGAACTCTGGTTCACTTCACATCTCCCTCAAAACATTTGACTTTTTTCTTGTAGCTTGCTTTTGGTGGTGCGCTTCGACTATGGCTATTATGCTCCTCTCACTGCTGTAGTATGCATTACATTCTCCCTGCTCTGGGGGGTGGGCTTGTTTTTGCCTGCACAACTTTAAAATCATGTTAAACAGACAGTATAAACTGTGCAGTATCCATTCTCTGGCTGCTATCCTGCATTCAGACAGCAGAGAGCACTATTAGCCAAGGATTCGTGACTGCTGTGGTCAGCCTCATGTCACACGACCTCAAGGCTTACATTTCTAAGTACTATAAAATAAATAGAAAAGAAATGGGCCTCTCCATCATCTCAAGCTGCTCCGTGCCTGCAGATGTCAGGACTGTTAGAGAGCCGTCACGCTCCGCATCTTGGCACCCATACAGGAGGTTTGCCTGCGGCTGAACACTCTGCTTTACACTGCCCTCACACAGTCTTTCAAGTTTTTACTCGATCAATATGACATTTATTCTGAGGTGTGTGTGTGTAGATGTGATGTTTTCAAGTGTTGGGGCTTTTGCCACGACAACCGTGCAATTACAACTTCAAAATCCAGCCCTACAATCGAAACTACAAGGCTTCAGCTGAGCTCAGAGGTGGTATAGTCCGCCCCTCTGGCGCCATATATCACTCTGTCATTCTGGGAGTGTTTGCACAGAGGTCTCTCCTTGTGTTTAGAATGGACGACAGGCTTGTGAGTCTCTGTGTGTTTTGTTTACGGCCAGTCAACATAGCAGAGGGGTGAGAACCCGAGTGGCCTGCAGGCCGGCACCCCGAGGGTCAGCTGGGATGGGGATGGGAAGGAAGGGCCGATGGACATGCAGAAAGCCAAAGAGGAAAGCAGGCAGGTGGATGATGCAAAGAGGCAGCTAGGACCAAGATAAGGAGGCGGGTCAGCAGAAATGCTTGGCATGATGTTTGTAGATAAATATAATAAGGAAAATATTTATGTAACGCATTTGATTTGGACGCTAATGAAGACACTGATGAAGGCTTCAGGGTTGAAATGTCACATCAAATAACTTGTTAACAGAAGGGCTGCTCTCCAGATCAACAGTTAGAGTCTGATTGGATTTCAGTATGATCCAAATCAGTCGGTACGAGTTACATTCCTCCTCTTTTCCATCCCAGTGCCGACGACGTCTTCTGTTTATTCGATTTGTTGGCTCCTTGGGGAGAAACACATGAATCACTCTGCTTTCTCCTCACTCTGTAATCGGCTTAGAGTGATGAAGGCTTTTTTTTTCACTCCTGTTGTATGAAATGAATAGACCGAACAGATTTTAGACTTCACGTCGTGTTCGAGGTAATGCTTCACCGGGGACAGCCCTTCCTCACGTCTTTAAAACATCATTATGGTGTCCAGTCATGTCTGCAGAGACAGAACAAAGACAGAAGCTTGTTGGTAAAAAAAAAAAAAAAAAAAAAAAAATCACCTGATGAAGCATGAAGACTCTCAGCTCACTCTGGCAAAACAGTAATCAACAATGAGCTCAATAAGCACTTATGTTGTTTTACACAATGTTTCATGCTTCTATTCAGCCCTTAAAGGAAAGCAAAGTAAAGACTATAGTGAGTGTTTACTGTTGGCCGCTGGAAAAACTGCCACTTGAGGATGCCTCAGCCATCATTGATAAGGGAAGAGTGTCTCTGAAGGGTTCTTTGATGAGTCCTTAACCCGTCATGGTTTAATAAACACAGGATCTCACAGGGTTTGATCCCAGGCTCCTCCTTTCCATATGTTCTTGGAAAAGACACATTTTGTTTCAGCACGATGCTGCAATTATGGCCAAAATATAAGCTTGAATTTTAATTTCTTGCCAGAAGGTCTGAGAAACACATTTCTTTCCCAGACAGGCTTATCATTCAGTGTGTAGCGCACCGTATGTGGCTGCGACAGGGGATCATGAGCAGTGGTGGCTTCGCCTTTGCCGCTATACAAATGGTAGAAAGGCACACATCTAATGGGCAGGACTGATTAGGACTCCCAGACTGATAAACCCCAATTTGAGGTCAGACCAGCCCAGAGATGAAGCTGCTGGGTTTCTCTCACTTGCAGCTCCTTTGTCCACTGTAAATAGCCTTGTCCTTCAAAAGGGCTGTTAATCTGGGGCATGTCAGTGACTGATAGAGTTTTTGTTCAACAGAGTGTGTGTGTGCGGGTGTGTGTGTCCAGCCACAGGGTAAATCCATTGGTCATGTCTATTGTGGATATATGGAGTACCCTGTTGCAAAAGGTAGATACAAGACATATAACAGCTGCAAGATGGTGAACCCCTGACACACACACACACACACAGACAGTGTTTAATGCTGTGAGAGTTAAACGTCTCCTGTGCACAGTGCGCGTCTTTATCCATGGCTTTACATACAGACATTGTCTTTGTTTATAGAAGCAGATTGTGGACACTTTCTCATAAATTGACTCATGACATCATGGGAAAGAAAAGCATCCTGGAAAATAAGCAGCGGCTCAATGTTTTCATGGGTTGAAAAGCGCGAAATTATCATTCAATGCAAATGTCTTATGGGTACTGTACACCATCTTGGGGTCATAGTCTGCGTCAAAATCTCCATCTGTACATTTGTCCTGCATCAACACATTCAACACAATACGGCAATCCCTGGCTGTCAGTTCTTCCTTCAGCGTTGGTCAGTGGAAGCAAAAGAAACACAAAACTGGGGCTGCTCCTACTTGTAACTTCCTCTTGGCATATGAGTGAAAAAACAGCAGTAGTCCAGCATGCAAGCAATTAAAAACTGGACTCCGACCATGTCTCTTTTTTTTTTTTATCTGTATGTACACCAGACAGAGGGAGCAGTGCACCCACACAAAGCGGATTCAACAATCATGTGCCTGAGTCTGAACTGAGCTCGTCTCAAAGCCTGTAGGCATGAAGGAAATGGGCAAATAACTGGATATTTAAAATATTCTTTGTATTTAACGGCTGACTCAAGGCTATAAGCCCTCTGTTGTGGTGGTGTGAAGCAATTAAGCCATCTGGAAAACAGCGCGCACACACACACAAAACACACTCATGCCTGTGCAAACGTGACAGCTTCTGCTAATTCATTATTGTGGACTGGCAGTTTAGGCAGCCCGTCCATGTGTGCACAAACACAGGGGATTTTTTGGTGTCTTAGAAATGTCTTTGTACCAAGACATAACAATAAACCCACATTAGAGTTCAGAGTCCACATGGGAACTGTTTCATCTCTGTACCATTAAAGGGTACTTAGCCATAGCGTACTAGGTAATACACTGACTAGTCTGTATTCCTATGGATGCTGCACACTGTATTATGCTGCAGTTCAGCTGTTTGGGTCAAAGTTCATTTTCAATGCAAGAAAAACAGCAACGTCAAAATGCCATTCACTGTGGAGACAAGAGGATACACTTACTGTATGAACAGGGACGAACTTATACAGATGGACACTGAAAGGGTCAGAGGAGAGGGAGGGAACCCAGAAAGAGCCCACGCTACCTGGTGGTGCATGTGGACAAACTCAGTGGAGAGCTCCTGCTGCCATGAGTGGGACTTATTGCACCACAATGGACGGGTGTTTTTGAGTGAAAGTCTACGTCAGAATGCAGAATTTCAACAGTTGAGAAAATGTAGTGCAGTTTTCTGATGGCAAGGAAAAGTGGTGAAACTCTTCTAAATATAGCATACACTTCAACTGATATTGATTTTTCTAGGTGGGCCTTTTTTGAGGTGGATAAATTATGTGTCGCTGCTGCCCCTGTCCACACATTTGCTTAGCTTCTGTACTGCTTCTCCAAACTTGGGGCATGGCAGCTGCCATCTGCTGTAGCTAATACACCGACTATAGATAAGTACCTCATACAACCTCACTTCAAAAGATCCAAACTAATCCCTTGGCAAATGTCAATATATGTTAATCCTTGTGTCTCATATTTAGTCAGGTTTTCATGCGTGCCTTTCAGGTAGCGTTGTAAGATGCACACAGGGACAAAAAGGAGAAGAAGAAGAGTAAACCATCACATCGGATATCATGAATTTCAGATGGACCAAAGGGGAAAGTGACTTTTGGACAAAGCAAATGGTTTAACAATTAAGAGAAACACTCTTATTCACTTTCTTTTCCAGAGCTCTGAAAGTCTGTGTGCTAAATATGAAGCAAGAGTAAACAGGCAGTTAGCTTAGCTTGGCATAAAGTGAGCAAACAGGGAGAACAGTTAGCATTACATTTATGTCTGTGTATGAATGAAACAAAGAAGATTTAACATATTAATAATTGCAGTTTAGAGATGGAGGCAGGTACTTTTTTATTTTAATTTGCCTGTCTTTGTGCTAAACTAAGCTAATAGCATGCTGGATAGCTCTAGCTTCATATATATCATAGAGAAATGAGAGTGGTATCAATCCTTTCAACTAACTGCCAGCAAGAAAGAAGCAAATACACACAAGTCTTACAATGTCAAACTATATCACTGTAACTAATTTCTTGATTTAACAAGTTTCCCTCAGCCCACCTTAACCTCGCCAGTTAGTGACTCCATCATTCACCAGGAGCCTTTCTTCATCACACATGTGGGTGTGAAATTGTTGCATTCAGCTTAGGATTGTCTTTGGAAGAGAAATGGTGACGAGACAGTGAAGTAGAAATGGGGAAATTTTGCGGTCAAGAAACACAGCTCGCCTTGTTGCACTACTTTTTGTTTGTAGCTGTGTGTAGAAGTCTAATAGGTCCAAACATTTGTGCCAAACCCAAAAAGATGTGGAAATGTGCTACCCAGAACCACACCAGATCCATGTATTATCTGAAAGCCAGGACCCGGACCCATGCAGAACCAAGAAATGTTGGACCCAAACCTGTGAGACATAAACCAGAACTGCACCAATTTCACACTGATTGCTATTAACAAGTTAACGTTAATTTACAAGCTGTCAAAACAGAACTTTGTGTCATGCCTTGCAGAGCCTTTGGTAGCCTTTTCCCCTGAGCACGCTTGTGATGCATAATCCATCATCCTTGTCAAGAACGTTAGTGAAATGCATCCAGGTTATTCCTCTGTTGCTGATTGAAACAGCACGGCTAATCCACCTGTTATTTCACCTTAAAACTCCACTCGCTGTCGCAGTGACGGATGACAAACTGCGATCTTAGCACTGCTAACTTGTTACCATCTTTGTTCTCAGAGATGAGGCACCTTATTTCCTAGCTGCACTTTTGCATCCTAATGTTGTAAGTTACAATACGCACACACACACACACACACACACACACACACACACACACACACACACACACACACACACACACACACACACAGACACAGCATCCCCATCATGATGATTTTTTTTTTTTTTTTTTTTTTGCAGTGTATGCACACTGACAGTCGTGCTTTAACCACCTGTAGCCTTACACTCCAAATATGGGTTAGAGGGATAATAAACAACTGTACTGTAAATACAGCAAGAGTGTTATGTACACTGTTTAATGTACACACTGCAGATTCTCGTGAACATGTTACACCAAACTAAAAATCTAGTGAAGTCACATAGATCTTTTACTTATCTTTATCTTTGACTTACAGTCTGCATAAGAGATGCTTGATATATCTCAACATATTACTGCATGTGAAAATTTTGTTCTGTATTTGATTTAGCCTCCATCTTTTTGATCATTGCTCGGGTGTTTGGTAACGCAGCACTGGCTTTTCTTGCAACTTTATAGGTGGAACACACAGAATATCTTTGTTTGTCCAGGTTTGCTGGATAAAAAAAAATAGAAAAATATCTTTCATTGTTGAATTTGCTAAGAATGACTAAGTATACAGTATATTTCCATGTGAGATTATTTAAAAGGAACCAATTACAACCTCAAACAGCTGCTTCTGATTGGTTAATATTTATAGAAAAGATGATAAAGCTATGAAGCCCAGAGCATGCACCTTAACTGTGTTTCCTGTGTTGGAGCACAGAGTTACACTGAAGCACACATCAACTGCATGCTTAGTGATATTCTCAAGACACAGATCGAGCCACACTTACATGGGAACCACAGCATTCTACCTTGCCAGATGTATTTAGATCAGAGTTTTCATGAAGTGGTTAGAAGCTGAGTCACTTTTTGATTGAAGCAATCAGTGACATTTGCATGATCCTGGAACAAGTCTGACTTACAGAAGAATCCAAAGTCTGTGCAGTCTGTATCTCAGAGAGATTGATTGGCATTGTCTGCTTTCTCTATGTGTGTGTGCGTGTGTGTGTGTGTGTGTGTGTGTGTGTGTGTGCGTGTGCGTGCGTGCGTGTGTGTGTGTGTGTGTGTGTGTGTGTGTGTGTGTGTGTGTGTGTGTGTGTGTGTGTGTGTGTACTAGTTTGTTTGGCAAAGACTGGAGGACAGCCCATCTCCCTGCCACTGCACACACACTCACTCAGACAGAGAGAGAGGGAAGGACAGAGGGAGAGAGAGAGCCTTGTTACACTCCTCCTCAGGGATTTGCTTCTCCCCAGGGGTGCTGAGGGAACGGACCTGCTGCCCATGCTGCTGAATGAAAGAAACAGGAAGAAAAGAGTGAATGAATGGACAGAATAAATAGTGAAGGGCAAGTAGTGGGACTCGTTTGACGGGTTTTGTTTCCGCTGGCATCGAGCATGCCTCACTGGCAGGTTCTGGCCGTCAGTGCTACCTGCGTGCTGATCTGCCTCCAAGCAGACTTAGTGGTGACGGAGAAGCTGCTTCATGTTGCAGCTTTAGGCCAGAGCCAGTTCCAGCTCCAGCCTGCGCCACTCACTCAGACATGGGGCCGGTCTGCTGCAAGCCGGACAGACTGAAGGAACATCTCCAAGGTAACAGGAAACAGATGCTGGAGATTTTAACTAGTGTTGTGGAGCGCTTGAGTAGCTTTGAGGCTGGTGGAAGCTCAAATATGCAGTATGTATGCCTTTTTTGCATAGCATTAACAGGTACTGACCTCTGCTCCTGACATTAGCTCATGGTTGTCTGCAAGATGCTTCATTATATTGTGGGGTTTTTTTATGGGTCAGCAAGTCAAAGACAGACAGCAGAGTGACTTCATGTGCAAAGTTCTGCAGCAAAATGAGTTTTGCCAGTAACTCACTACTTCTGCAACATTTTTCAATGCAAAAGTGGAGGAATTGTTGCCTAGCATAAAGAAATGTAAAGTATTCAGTTGAATTATTTTAGTCCCCTGCTTTGATCTTGGTATCTAATTAGCCAGGCAGGAAGCATGTCGATATGGAAACGAATATAACCCCATGACCTGCAGAATTGTATAAAGCAGCTCAGAACTCCTTTTGTTGGCGGTTGCTGTAGTTGCATGATTGACAGGTCAGCTGCGCACAGTTACTGATACAGTGTGACTGTGGTTCACTGTCTACTGTACTGTGGGAGCCTGTTGTGTCCACAGCAGTGCATGCTGGATGAAAAACACGAGGCCAGAGGCCAGCGGTTGTAAAATGAGGAGGAAATGCAGCTCTGGTTGTGATTTTGTATTTGTGCACTCACTGGGAGGTTATCCACAAGTATCTTTAGTTTGGACAGTATTGTATGTCTATTTTTCATTGTTTCTCTCCTTCTTTTATTGTTCCTTGCAGAGCTTATAGCTCTATAATCATGCATTCTGCTAAACTAACCCCATCTAGATGATGCTAGAATTACATTTTGTTGAGATAAATGTAATAGTGAGCTGTGAGCTTGAGTATTTAAGTGTTAAAATGGCTTGTCATGCTGCTTGGTAAAAACAAGCAATTGTTAGATAAGATGGTGTGTATTTGAAAATTGTGAGCAGAGGGTTCAGCATGCCGAGTGTAAATCCTGAAATGTTGACTGTCTTTTAACTGGCAACACAAAGTAGCAACAACATCTGAATTCTCCCAGACACACAACAGAAGAGCTGACCAAACACGAGGCTGAACACGTATAGGAACATCATCATGTAGTCAGCAGGGACTGCATGCTTCAGCTAGCAGGACCTGTGTTGTAAGCTATTTTCTGCTGGGATGTCTCTGTCTGTCCTGTCTGTCCGTCTCTCACTTATTCACCTGTTTGTTAACTTGCTCTGTCTCTATCTTTGTCTCTCTCTCTCTCTCTCTCTCTCTCTCTCTCTCTCTCTCTCTCTCTCTGTCTCTCTCATGCATAATACCAATAATAAGGTCATATAAAGTTAATCTCCAACCAGTTCATAGCGCCCAATCATCAGTCACATTATTAATAGAGGGCATGGGCTGAGGGACAACACACACCAAACAGTGTATAAACTGCATGACCTCTGTGAGGCCAGAACAGTGTTTGGAGACACTGCAGCCTGTGTTTGAGTGGTTTCTGTGTGGCTGGTCCACCAACATGAATACTTGTCAACACTGAAAAAGAGGAGCTCGGAGTAGAATGATTTTGGCGCAGAAGCAGGAAAGATTTTCCATCACCATTTGTTTGTTCGTTTACGTTCTTGTTCCCAGAAGTCATCCCTCATAAAATCAACAAGTTTTGCAGGGGTGCTCGACTGTTTCTTGGCCGGGCTAAGCTAGGTTCGCTGTTATCCTCTGCTCACAGTCTTTATCTTGAACATACATATTAGAGTGGACTTGATCTTCTCATCTAACTATGAAAGCAAATAAGAAATCAGCTAATTGGAGACCAGGAAAAGTGGAGGTGAGAATCACCCAGACTGATACTGTTAGTGTCTAAAGGTGCATCACATCACCTGACTCTCTTCTCATGCTGAGTGCAGTTATCTCTCTCCATACTGCCGGTTTAAAAAGCTCGCACCGTGACACCAGAAAGGATTCCAGCTTTTCCTCACATCTCCCATTCAGTAGCGTCTGCAAGCAGTCCGATATTTAAGAACTGAAGTTCAAACTGAGATGAATCACAGCTTCAGTTCTGAAATGTCAGACACGCTAAAGGCATAAGCTCCCAAAGCTATAAACATTCAACTGCCTCGCGGGCACAAATATCAGCCTCCGTCTGATGATCGCCTCCTCGAAATCAAATTCACACTGAGGCGCTGAGAGGAAAACTCAGTGTGTCTCCATAAACCCTGCAGCCAGTCTTATCTCAGCTGGCTCCAAAAGGGATCTTTGTACTCCTTATCCATCCAGGCTTGGATTCTCCAATAGTTTTTGTGTCTGTTGGCTAATTTGAAATTGATTTTAAGTGTCTCCTCATGTGTGTGTGTGTCTTATAGGGGAAGTGTTCGATAAGCCAAGGCTCCTTAACGTCTGAGTCTCCTCTCTGTATTTTTTAATCAGACTTTTAATGCAGTAATGAGGGCAAAATATCAATTTAGCTCCTTATTTCCAAGGCACTGGAGCACATGTGAAGACAGGCTGCAGTGTGCTGTTCATCATGACAGTGTGAGTTTGCAAAGCTGGGTGACAATGGCACTTAGCTTTATGGCACCGCTGTTTATATTTGGATTCCCTTCTCACAGCTAAATGACTGCGACAGCAATGACTGTGACTGTGGCAACAACACCATCCAACAATAATGGCTCAGACAAATGGGAAACAGATGACTTGTTCTCCAGATTATTTAAATGTTGTATATACATAGAGATAAGAAGATATATTTGCAGTCTATGGTTTTAATATTTATGCCGCAGCTGGTCATATTTTGCACTATGTTGTTGCTGCAAAAGAAAAAGATGTCCAGTATTCTTATCTCAACCAAACATCGTTCATTATGCATTTTAATTCCAGAGTTGCTGACAAGTTAACGCGAAGGGGATGCATAACGAGACAATTGTGCCATCTAGTGGTGAAAATCCTTTATAGCACATTGGTTTTAACCTGGTCTCAACCTCACATGACTAATAGAGGTGGATTTATTCTAAATTTTATTTTTAATTATTCATTCATTTTGCTCTGAAAGCATTTATTACACATTAATTGAAAGTGAAAATGAGTGCTCCCAAACTGAATGACTCATTAGTGTGCAGCATTATGTGCACTAATCTGCTTTAGAGACTAACAGAGTCATTCTCTCTGCCTTTCTATAGTGGATTTTCCAACTCTTTTCCTAATGTCTTCTCTAAAATACCTGCTGGCTCATGTTCTGTCAGCACTGTCCAGCCCAGGTCAATATCTGCATGCTGCCACAGTGGAATCCTGCAGGAGGGAGCAAATAGTGTGCTTCAGTCCTTTTTTTTTTTTCTTGGAAGTTTGCTGTCCTTGTTGTGAGAAGCAGCTGATTCAGCTGCATATTGCTGAGAGATGCTGGAAGAAGTGCATGTAAAAACAATACTTGGCCACTAATCAACATACAGCTTTCTTAGTTCTATGATAAACTCCAGTGTTCTTGAGGAAAAATAAATATTTGCGATCTCTGCTGTTCTCACCCTTTTTCTCTCCTCTCCTTCCTCCCCCTCATTTGTCCATGCAGGTGGGACAGGGGAGAAGGACCGTGCACCGATCAGCCATGAATCCTTCCTGCTCATGGCAAACTCCCAGACCGATATGGATGACTGGGTCAAAGCCATACGGCGGGTCATCTGGGCACCGTTTGGAGGAGGTAAAGCCAAAACCTTTGGACTGAAACATGACAGACATGATGGTTTTAAAAAACACAGATTTTAATCCTGAAATTCAAGGACGATCTAATGCAAACATTGGATATAAATTAACTACAAAATGTAAAATTGAGACATGAAGAAACGTAAAGTTTCAGCATATCCATGGTTCGCAGAAACGTACAATGTCAACATTTATTCTGCCCATTGGGTGGCCCACAACACTTCTTGAAACAAGATATTGGTGCTGAAATGGGAAAGGCCTTCAGTCCACGTCTCTGGTGTTTCTGTATCACACTGTGTGTTATACACTGACCCCAGCCATGAAAAATACCACTTGTTTCTGGTGTCCAGCTACTGTATCTGACTGGGGAAATGTGAGTTTGCTGTTTACCTAGTCCACTTCAGCGTTGCTTTAAACTCAGAAACAGAGGACGGGGTGCTTCTGCTGGGTTTCTTGCAGCACTGTGGTGAGTAACAAGCTCAGCAGAGCATACATGTGCAGGATGCAGTTAAGCTTGTTAATTTGAATCCAGTCAAGCTGAGGTTGTTTTACTCATGGGAGGACTAATTTCGGTGTCCCGCAGTGAGCCTGTGGTTCGTTCTCACCCTGTCTGCTCTGGACCGCTCGTCTAACTAGTGTACTTGACAGGAGGCCAGAAATATAATCAGGCCTGTCTGGGTGTGAACTGGGACACAGGGAGCAGCTGAACAGCCCGGTGTTGGGTTACAAAAGAGCGTTATATTAATAGGGGGATAAATGTAGAATAACACTGATGATAGTGTATGTCTAACATCACTGGTCTCATTTTAAACTTCATCTTTAATGAGCCTGGCTGTAGCTCTGCTGGCAGTGAGGAACAGAGCTGATCATCAGTATTTCATTCTACCAAAGTGAGGTCTTCATGTTGTTTCTTACGTCTGACAATTACATAAAACAGAAAGGCAATCAATTGTCGTGTTAAGATGGCACCAACTCATTTTCTGTTGATCAGCTAACCGATTAATAGAGAAGTAGAACTTCAAGGAGAGAGCCAATCCCTAAAGTGAGGTCCTCATATTTAATATTTACTTAATATACACTTTGTGTACTTTGATTTTAAGTCTTTTTTTTAGTAAACTGTTTTGGTATCAGGATGCATTTAGTTATTGGTCGTCACAGATGTGCCTCTCATGTATTATTACCATTAACACCTTTCATACACACACCCAGATATATTTTTCTTTAGTCATACAACACAACACAGCTTATAATTATATAATTCATTTTGCATCCTTTGACAGTTGTGTTTAAGAGATTTACACACTGAACATACAGTTACACATATGACACTCTTCATAGGCGTACATGTCAACAGTCATGACAGTTGCCCATATCACATTGCAGTGTATGCTCCGGATTCAGATCTCACACTGATTTTGGATTAGCAGCAGGGTAGACTAATGTATGAAAGAGTTCTTGTCGTGGAAGGACTCTCGTGCTATGACTTTAAAGGACAGGTTGTTGTGTTATAGTGTTGTAGTGTTATTTCATGCTTAAAATGCAAACAACCGCAAATAAATTGTGGTGATCTTATCACTTCTGGTCCAGCTGTTGCGCATATGGAGGGGGATGCAAGGGGGTGGGGGACGAGGGTGTGTGGGGCCCCTAAATTCTATCTACACCCCTGTTCACATGTGCAACACGTTTTCTCTCAGAGAGGGAGAGCAGCATCAAAACGAAAATATATAAAGGGTGATAGCAGTGGTAATGGGGTTACTTCATGCTAGCTGTGTCCTATGTCCAGCCTCCCTCTCAGATTCACAGGGTAGGGGGTATCTGTCTCTCAGTTCCCAGTCCAGAATAGACCTGTCGCCAACTTATAGACCCGTGGTTAACAGCAGCACTGCAGTCACAGCATGCTGACCGTTTGTGTGAACTCCACCTCAGTTCCTCCAACTGTAGCTCATCTGTGCCGTGCAGGAGTCTGTAAATGCAGGATTAATCTACCAGTGCAGTCAAATGCCTGAACCGAAATGGACGAAGTTGGTGAAGTGTGGGTTTGGGGTGTATGAGAAGCGTTCTCTGCTGCTGTGCAGCTCCTGTTCGGTGAATTACTTTGATTACTGGGAGCTGTCAGCCAGCTGCGACTGCTGCAGCCAATCACCAGGTAACAATCAACAGTGATTCACTAACCAATTAACCATGTTAAGTCGCTCTGCTACGCCATTGTTTTCCACTTCTTTTGAATGCTTATCTATGCTTTGAACCAACAGGTTCAGAGGGGTTACGCACTCTGAAAACTTGGACTGGGTCTCTAAAGCATTACATTTAATGATGGTGCTTGTGATGTTTGTGACTGCGGTCAGTGTACAGTACAGTATAATAGGCTTTTTTTTGAAACTTTCAGACGCACTCAGGACATTCAAGATTCAAGTTGTTCATATATGAAGTATGCATTAGATCTACATTTTATACACATCCAGTATGTCTGAAATCTAATTTCACTATTCATTCCAAACCTCATAACAGCCCAATATAACTCAGTGGATAGATGAATGAATATCCTGATGGACCTACAGTACAAAAAATTGACTACATTTCCACCGTCTGTCCCCAGGGATATTTGGTCAGCGTTTAGAAGACACGGTGCAGTATGAGAAGAAATTTGGCCCCCGGCTGGCCCCCCTGCTGGTGGAGCAGTGTGTGGATTTCATCAGGGAGAGGGGTTTGGATGAGGAGGGTCTCTTTCGGATGCCAGGACAGGCCAACCTGGTCAAAGAGCTGCAGGAGTCCTTTGACTGTGGCGACAAGCCTCTGTTTGACAGGTAGTTAATAGAGCACACCACGTTTTTGATGATTACATGATGGAACATGCAGCAGGCAGCTTTTATCTGTTGTCCTTTGCAGTAATACAGACGTCCACACGGTGGCATCCTTGCTAAAGCTGTACCTGCGAGAGCTGCCTGAACCAGTCATCCCCTTCTCTAAATATGAGGACTTTCTAACCTGTGCACAGCTTTTGGCCAAAGATGAGGAGGAGGTATGTGTAGTATACCATGTGTGTGATTATGTGTGTATGAGTGTGTGTGCATGTGTCTGACAATTGTTCAATCTGACTTTTATCAGGGGGTCCAGGAGCTTGGAAGGCAAGTTAGCACTCTACCTCTGCCGAACTACAATCTCCTCAAGTACATATGCAAGTAAGTCCACTGCCATTTGTTTGGCCATGATGTTTCATATCATCAGTTGTCAAGAATAATCTCAATTTCTGCTTTAGTTTTTAACTTAGTTATCTCTCCTTAGATTCCTTGATGAGGTCCAGTCCCACTGTACTGAAAACAAGATGAGTGTCCAGAACCTCGCCACAGTATTTGGACCAAACATCCTTCGACCCAAGATGGAGGATCCAGTCACTATCATGGAAGGTACAGACCAAGTTCACTGAAGTACTGAATCAATTCATTCATACATATATATATGAATTGAATTCATTCATATATATATATATATATATGGGTGTGTGTGTGTGTGTGTGTGTGTGTGTGTGTGTGTGTGTGTGTGTGTGTGTGTGTGTGTGTGTGTGTGACATATATTATACATATATATACATACATACATACATTCTTGTGTGTGTGTAAACTGAAATTATTTTACTGTAAATCAATGAAATTCTACCTGACTGTGATCCATAGGTACTTCTCTGGTCCAGCATCTGATGACAATCCTCATTAGGGAACACATCCGTTTGTACTCAGGGAGGGACCAGGAGGGACCCACCACAACGCAACCAGACCTCCCTGTTCAGGGGCATCAGCTCCAGCACAGAAGCCTGGGAGCCTGGATCTCAGAGGAAGACCTCCAGAGTTGTCCTGTCTCCAACCCCGACCAAGAACTGCACAGCAGTGCCTCATCTCTGGATGCCAAACTGTGTGCAGCCGTTACTCCCACCCAGACCCCAAACCTGAACCCTGGACCCAAACTGGGTTCTTCATCAGGGAAAGGAGAGACGCTAGTCAGCCCGAGTAAACAAGCCAAGAGCATACCTTCCTGGAAATACTCTTTCAAAAGCTCCTCGACGCCTCGTTCCCAGACACAAGCCAAGCAAAGCAGCAGCGGCAGTTCTGTCGCTGATATCACTAGTGTATCTTCTGGTGGGGGAGGAGGTGGAAGTGGAGGTGGAGGTAACTGGCTCATGAATGGTCTGTCTTCCCTGAGAGGACACCGGCGCACATCATCAGGCGAGCGGTCTGCCCGTGATCGTGAGTCCACTGGCTCTTCTCAGAGACTGTCAACTTACGACAACGTCACATCGTCTTCTAGCATGGGGAGTGTTCCAAGTGTAGCCAGCACACCTTGGTCCACTTCCTCCTGCGAAATCTCCGTCCCTGACTCGGGAAGTGAGCCCTCAGCAAACCAGAACTGTGGAGTGGGGGGTGAAAGTGAGGAAAAAGGGGAATGGATGGAGAGCCAGGGGGAGATTGACAGAGGAAGGGATGGAGGGATGACAACAGACCCGAACTCTGAGCAGGACAGTTGTGAGGCCATGGAGCTGTGCAGCAGCAGTGCAGCGTGCAGCGAGAATGGAAACATGGCCATGGCAGCCGGAGTGCCGTCTATTGTCATGTCCGAGGATGGAGACGGGACAAATCTAACACTGAGCAGCTTGGTGGAAGGACTGAAGGACGAGTTGAGGAAGCAGAAGACTTCATACGAGGCCAGAATCCAAAAGTAAGTCTGGGTTGCATTCCTATGGGGAAAAACATGCCTTGTGCAGCATTAAGTTTTTGTCTTAATACCACCAAAGCATTTCATGATGTAGCCACGGATTAAAGGTGAATGTTAATGACTTGTCTGTCTGCCTCCCCTCAGACTGGAGGAGTCCAGTGCTGCTCTTTGTGCACAGATGGAGCGTTTGGAACAAGAGATGGAGCAGGAAAGGAAGAAGCAACGCATGCTGGAGATCAAACTACGAAACTCTGAGAGGGCACGGGAGGACGCAGAGAACCGCAACCGACTTCTAGAGAAGGAGATGGAGGATTTCTTTTCCACACTGGGAGATCTGGCCCTTGGTGCAAGGACTAGTGACATTTGATTTGGCAAGGCCACTCATCTGTCTGTGGCTCAAACTGTCCGGATTTCTATGGCAGGGTTGGGTGTCTTACCAGGGCCAACATCAGTACATCAGTATAACAAGAAACTAAAGGAACCGGCCATATTTGTGCACATTCAGGACAAACTCCAAGGAAACTGAAATATGGAGAAGTAAATTTTGCAGGATGCAGATATCAAATTGGGACTGACTGTGTCTCCATCCCCACTGAACACCAAGCGGTTTTGACTTTCTTATGCATGCTTGAAATGAACGTTAAGATAAGAAGGTGGCACTCTCATGATTACACTCCTTGATGAGTCCAGGGTTTGTCTTGTGAAGGCAGTATTTTAACAGTTCAGGTGCCACTATGTGACTGGTGGAAAATAATGTATTTTCTCTGACATTCTCTATACTGGAGAGCAGTGACTTCTTCAACCACTATTTTACACAGACATTACTGACCACTGACTGATGTCTGACCTTTATCTTTAAGGGGGAGTGCTACATTTTGGGAAATGCACTTGTTTGCTTTCTTGCCAAGAGTTAGATGAAGTCTGATACACTCTCATGTCTGCAGGATATAAATGAAGCTACTGCCTGAAGTGGATTAGCCTAGCTTAACATAAAGACAGAAAATGGCGGGAAAGAGCTAGCCTAAATCTAGATCTGCTTACCAACACATTTAAAGCTAACTAATTAACATGCTATATTTTGCTAAATTATTATAAAAACACAGTGTAACTACAAGCTGTGGTTTTACACGAAAAAATGCTAAGCTAACCGACTCCTGGATCTAGCTTGATATTTAACCTTGTGGGGGGGGGGGGGGTTGGCTAACTCTTCACCCTATTTTCTTTATTCATGTTTAACCAGCCTAAGTGGCAGCTTGCTGTAGCTCCATATTTATCCAACTCCAACACACATGAAAATAGTATCAATCTTTGCATCAAACTCACGTAGAAAACAAATAAATGTAAAATTTCAAGCTAGTCCTGTAACTGTGTGGTCAGGTCAAGCAAATTAAAAAAAAAAAAAAAAGAAAGAAAAAAACACATGAAAAACACGTTTTCTCACCTGCCTGTAGGTACTGATGCAAATTGCTTTCTTTTTGGCCAGGAGCAAAGAGTTCCAAGTTGGTGGCCAAAATCTCATAGACAGAAAACCAAAAACTTTATTTGCATGGCTAGACACCGCCAGGGGTAGCTGAGAAAATGTGCTGTTTTTTATGTCGTAATCTGAGTGAACTGACTGTTACGCTGTACAGTGGTACCTTTAGCAGAAGTTCCGCCACTTGCATTTATCCTCTCGTACTGTATTTGTTCTACAGGCTTTTTTTTTCTGGATGTTGAACTGTAGAATCAAATTTGTATATCGTAACATAAAGTCAGGTTTAGATAACTAGATTTTCCAGGAATAGATGGAACCTCTGCAATAGCTGCCTCTGTACTTTCTTGTCCTCAGGCCCTTCCAGTGCCTCTCTCGTCACCATGTCCATTTAATGTCAAAGCCTCAGTCTTCGGTTCACTCTGATCCTCACAGATGTCAATATACCTTTAATGTACAGATGATACAACAGGGACAATGAAATCAATTGTTCAAAGCCTTTCAGCTTAGCGCATGCTGCCTAGGACACAGGACACGCGGCTTAGTAGGTGAAGGCCATTGACATCACGCAGTAAATACCAAAGCTGGACCGCCTCAGCTGTTCGCTCACTAAAGATCAGAACGGCCTGCCTCGAAGCCATGTTGATTTTGGCACATGAAGCTCAACACTGCCCTCAAAGAAACAATGGAATTTCCTGGTTGTGCCTTCAGGGAAGTGTTATTGAATAGGAAAAACATAGTGTTGCTTGCTTGTCCAGAGATGTAGTGAATCTATTTGCGCATAGTACACACAGTGGCTGCATTTTTTTAAATTATATGGCAAAAAACTGCTGAAGATGAGTAACATGAGCTCCCTAGAAGGTGCCAATTCTTGTGAAAGTGAATTGTGAATTGAATGGAAGTTTTGGATTCAGAATGTATTCTTATCGTGAATGTAATGTGTTGTTGATGAAACCAGCCCTAAGAAGAAAATGTCAAGGAAAACCAGGGAAAAAAAAAAAAAGGAAAGAATCGTCAATGGTGTTCAGTTCATCCAGTTCTGCAACCCATTACTTTTACTTTGACTTCAACTCTTGGTCATGCTGGACAAGTGATGTATTACGGGATGCGTCACACAGACCTGCATCACATCAGGAAGCTGTGATTCATTGTGTGTGGATCTGGTCCCTTGAATTATGAACACTTAATTTTATGTTTTTCCAAAATGAAGAGTTGCAGATATCTCCTTTGTGAGAATTGCATGTGATCACATTGAAAATGATCAATCAGAAGAATGCCCAGATGTAGTTAAAGTGACACTTATTTCTTTAAGGGCCCAACAAACAGTATACTTACATGTGAAAGTGTGCTTTGTGTTGGACAATGTGACTGTATTTTTCCTTTTTCTTTTTCATACAGAAACATAGAGCTAATGTTATTACATTACTCTCCTTAATTTCACAGTAATTGTCCTTTAAGGCTTTTTGATGGAGCTCCTACGAACTACCACTATCACAGCTGAAGATATGATGGTCTACATCGATTTCAGGTTCTTTGATTCCAACAGATACATTTATTTCCCTTAATGTGTGTCTCATGACTAAGGCTAAATGTTTCTTATTGCTCTGCTATGGTGCTTATTTATTATGGATTTCCACGATTGTAATGAATGGACATGTATGGGAATAAAAGGTGACAAAGATCATCTGGGAGACATTGATGAATTGGTTTTAGTTCATTAGTTCTTGGAGGAGCTGATCTGAAAATCTAAGGGTTTCTTTTAGGTTTTTCTTTTCAAGTAAATTTGACAGCAGTTTTAAAAAATATATAAGTGAACACAGTAATGAGCAGTCTGCTGACATTGTTGTGAGCAGAGTGTCCCACAGTGGTGGTGGGGTTCCAGTATGTTCACATACATACACAATTTTATTGATGACAGTTAGAACACAGTGTGGTACCATGACAAGATCCTGAGGATCATGGTTGTGCCATCCGTCCATCCACCACCATCAGCTCATGTGCAGCTTGCAATCATCTCAATTTTTGCGCAGCCTGCACCAAACATGTGAAACTAAGCAAGTTTGGGATGCTGTACGTCAACTCGTATGACAGCTTTTACAGTCTTTAACTGTCTTTAAGTGTAATTTGTTAAAACAGCTGGACGCTGTAGGTTTTAGCAAAAGTAAATGCATGTGTTAGGGACTATTTTCAGCTGCAAACTGATACACATTTAGTGTTAAACTACAGTGCACACATACAATGTTCATTGTAATGACAACAGTAAGAGTATATCTCTCTGCTGTGTTTTTGAGCAGACTCTTTAAATGAGAGAATCACCTGCTGGTGCCACCAAAATGCAACTTATCTGTACTGGATGAGGCTGCCTGCAAAGCAACATGTTTGGCGACTTGTTATTACAGGAAAAAAAACACACATACAACCATAAATCAAAGTGTATTTCTTTTATTTGCAGTACATGTTTTTTTTGTTTTGTTTTGTTTTTTTAAGAGGTGGCATCATCAGATCCCAGTGCATGTATTCTAGTAGTGCACTTCTTTGTTGGTTGCGGTTTTTGGGACGCGCAGATCCAGGAATTCTTAAAACTACTTGCATGGCTGGATTCACTAGCAAACATTACAAACCAGCACCATACATATAATGATTTCTTGTAGGTATTTACTCATCTTTTTTTGTGTTTATTAACATTATTGTTCTTACCACATTCCAAATCAAAATCTGTTGGCCATGTTGTGACTCAAAGGACTTCCCGTCTCGGCATCAAACCTCGGCAGACAGATTTGTCAGATTTGGCGGGTAAGACTGATTACGTAACATCATGACTTAACAAGTCACAGAAATAAAAATTGATCTTATTCATAAAAAAGGAAAACATGGATTGACAGTACCAAACATTTTCTTTACCTTCAGGAGACAGCTAACAAAGGCTAGGCCCATCACATACTACTAGCACAGTTTACTGAAGGTATTGCACATTTAGTTTAAAAACCAAAAACAAACAAAAAAAAAAGAACAAAAAATACATATAACAATTCTCTTACTTCTAGGTGAAGTATACATAATGTACAAAACTAGAAGTCTGTTGAAACCAACAAATAGTACACTTTCAAATAAATAAATAATGGAATCTGTTATTCACACGTCTTCGATAGCTAATTCTGCAGGAGACTAAGTATATGCAAGAACTGGCAGAAATTCAGCGTGAGGTAGTTCATCAAAGCCAACTTAAATCAGAATGACATTGTTTGGAGAGATGCAGTAATTATATATAAAAAAAAGCAACAACAACCTAAGAAGAAGAAAGAAGAGAACGAGATACTCCAATTAAAGCCCCTCGTTGTGGGCTAAGAAAATTAAGAGCACTTCAGACAATTTTTTTTTCTGATTGATCATTTTAGCTAATATGACAAATGGGCTAATATGACTAATGGATACAGACCACCGATTTTCTCACAGATGTGACACTGCTTCAGTCCTAGTTTTTACTCCTTTTTAATCACAGTACTACTGCACATTTACTACTGGACTTTTTTGCTGTTGGAATCTATAATACCTGAACCTCCAATACCTAACAAATCTGGTTTAAATCCTCTAAAAAGAGAGCAGGGGGTCATGGCACCAGCTGTGCGTAAGTTCAAACTTCAAACGGGAAGTGGAGAATGTAGCATTACGAAATTAAAATGGGTTGCACCACATGAACCAGGTCGTGCTCAGAGATTATTTGTTCTGATTGTTAACACCCAGTAACTACCAGGTTTAACTGTTGCATAGCTAAGTGACAAAGCTAACATTAGTGTGCTAGTACGTTAAATGTTAGCTGTTTTGCAGCTAACTGGCAAAGCTAGCATTAATTTACAAATATATATATTAACTGTTATGCAGTTAACTGACAAAGCTATTATTAGCTTGCTAATATATCAAATGTTAACATGTAGCTCGGTGACAAAGCTCATGATTTTTTTTTGCAAATTTACTATATGTTGACTGTTGCACAGCACAGTGACGAAGCGAACGTTTACTTGCTAACATAATTAATGTTTACCGCTGCTTATCTCAAGCTGTTTGCTTGTTACCATGTTACCCGTTTAGACTGAAAAGTTGAGAAAAGTAGAATAGGCAATGTGTTACAGTCGATGCTCTGGCATATACTTGACAAAATGCTGCTCATTAATTACGTAAACTACGATTTAAAACAAATTCCACAAATATAACACAGAATACCTCAAATTACAAAACGCGCCAATAATTTTGGACTGAATTGAAAATATCTCTCACTTATTCTGAACTATATGGATACTACGAATTCTGAAACACACATCATTCTTTATTTATGCATATATAAATAAATAAAATCACAGCTACATTTCTAAAGGACTGGCTGTTACGTTTAACATATCATTTGGCCGACTAAAACTATCATTTCTGGAAGTTACTGTGTGTTACAGTTTATGATGCTACAATCAATTCCATTTGACATAGTTGACTAATTTTGGCTGACATAGCTACAGATGACTTCAAGCAACCAATTTAACCATTGCTAGGGTTTTTACTGGCTAAAACATTCCTTAATGGTGCAACCCAATTTACTAAATCACCAGTTACACACTAGCTCGTAGTAACTTAGAGAGAACACACGTGCAAACACTTAGGAAAGGATTTACGAATAGCTGGTGTGAGTCCAGAACTTGAAACGGAGTACAAGCCACAGTGCAGCAGTATGAGAAATCATGCCATTAAATCAATGGTTACGTCCATGTTTGGCAGACAATAACAAGTTTGTAAAGCAGAGCACAGCACAGAGCTTCAGCAGCATATGCTACAGCCTAAAGACAACCTTTCTCGCAACTTTGCTTTGAGGTTCCTAGAAAAACATCTTTATCACAAACCAAGACAGGTTCTAGACAGACACAGTAATGTTTGTGCCTCTGCTGTCAACATCCACAACACCTGCTCATGATCCATGACAGTACAATGCATCCTACCTCTGCCTCTTGCAGATAGGAAGTTTAGTAGCAAACGAGGCTACATGAAACCTCTAAACTGAAACTGAGGATATCATGGACTCTGATTCAGTTATGACAATGATATTCATGATCCTCAGAAGTCAACAAACCATGACACAACTTGCCTTGATAGCTTTATGCTACAATGGCTTGTTTCAACTGGAGTAACTACAGTTTTTTTCTGTTTAAGAACTTTAAAAATGAATCGGTCAGAAACACTGTGGTTGTTTGGCTCTGCCTCTCAGCGTGCCTTCCAACCACCACAAAATACTGACAATTCAGGCGCAGAGTTCACTCATTTAATTTGATCCAGTAGTTGGGTTTTAAAACATCCTGTTCATTTTCCTCTCCTTCAGTCATCCCATTGAATTAGTACTCAGAGAAAAGCCAAAAAACTGTTAATAACCTATATTTCGGTTGCTGTCACTGCAAAGAAACGCTTCTTTTTACTTTGATGAAAGACCTTGACAAAACTGCCTTTTCTTCTGAAATGACTCAAACACATGCTCAAGCATCTCAACGTATACGTCATCGCCTTCTTACCCTGCAAGACACCAAAGTCTCCCCCTCAAGGGTCAAAATTAAAACAAGTAGAAAAATATATGACACATTTGTGAAAACTACAGCCCCGTCATACATTACTGGTGTGATGTGGAAACTACTGTTGTTACCCAGACGTCATAAAACCCTACATACGATGAACACACTTCCTCCAGGTACTCAGGAATGAATGACTAACAACAGGCACTTTTCCCTCCAAAGTTAAACCAAACACACTCGAATAGGGCACAATTATTGCATACCCAAAGAATAACTCATTTCTTTTGACTCTGGTTGTTTGTGCTGCTGTTTAACATGCACCTTCTTTGAGTTTTATTCACAATTGCAGGCAAGTCTGGTACACAAAGAGATTGGCCAACTTTTAGAAAAATCACTTCCAAATTCACAAAAGCATATTAGTAAAAACAGGATCTGGTAGTAGGAAGTAGACATCTTTCCACACTGTTCCATCAGGCTGCAGAGTCACTTTCCCTCCAAAAACAACGAAAATCATCACCATCACATGCGTTCCCAATACCATAATTCCCTACTTGACTGAAGCGCATTCTAATTAAACCGTCACCAATTTAACGACACATCTCGCACAACATCTCGAAAAACCTCCCAAAGCACGACCCAACCAAAAAAAAAACACAAAAACATTCTCAAGTCCTGAACTGTTAGCAATACCTCACTGTCAAAGCAAGCCAGCGGAGAGCATGAAAGAGCTCCATGCATCCAGTCCTCCAAAGCAACTTCACCACTCCAGTTCCATAATGTTTCACAGCCTGTTGCAGACAAGAGGAAGAGGTACTTTAAAGCACTTAAAAATACAGAAAACAGTCATCAAAAAAGCTCCACGTTATCTTGCGGGACCTAACTGTGCCATTATCAATCCCATAGCTTAAATGTAGAAAGTAAAATGAATAACATGGCAGGTGAAAATCATTTTTGAAATCCCATCATGTCCAAGCAGGAAGTGAAGAATGAGCAAATTATAAAGCTTTCATTAAAATTTTACAAGGTGGGAAGTGGTAGTGACTCACAAGAAACGAACATTTTTACAAGTAAATCTACATCATCTCAGTTCAGATGAATGGAAATGTCATATGCGCGGAAAACAGTATCCATATTATGTGAGATAAAACAGAGGAGGGGAGTACTAAAAGCATACATTTGTCAATTCAATTATGTTTCAATGGCTCACTGCAAACTCGTATCGAAGATAAAACTACATCTACCATAAAATCTGTACAAACTCAGTCTACATTTATATGGCAAGTTGTAAAAGCAGTAGCTTACAAGTGAAACAAATGACTTTCAACAGAAAAATAGATCACATTAAAACATTTTACAGATATTCCTTTAAATTCTCACTGTCGGTTAATACAAACCGGAACATAGTGAAATCATAAAAATTCTCTTATCATCATCTTAGGTTTCTGAAAAATTAAGAAATGCCACAATAAATTACAGCTAGGACTCAAATGAAAAGAAATCCTAATTTAAAAAAAGACTATAACTGTAATAAAAAAAGAATAAAGATCTGTCCTTTCAGAAATCAAAATGTTTCTCAAACAGCTAGCTGGCTAATCGCTACACTACTGAAGACAAGCACAGAGAGGAGGCGGGAAGAGGCGAATGCGGGGGGCAGGGGCCAGTGTCGGGCTAGCGGTCTTGGATGTGACCAGGGGGCAGGCCCAGCCCAGGACCAGGAGGAGGTGTCGATGATAGTCATCTGCAGCAGCCCAGGGGGGCGCTGGCTGTAGCAGCAGCAGCGGAGGAGGTGGGGGCGGCGCTGGCGCTGGCCATCTCCAGGCTGCTGTCGGTGTCGGTCAGGGTCGGGTCGGTGGACGTGGAGGAGACGTCATTGGCGAAGGAGGACGTGGAGGTGCGGTGCTGGTGGTGCTGCTGGGGGCTGCTGCTCACTGTTGCACCTGTGCTATGAGGAACAGGAACAGGCCTGTGGTCAGCCATCGAAAAGTGAACGCCAGGGACTGTATATAAAGATGGACGACATGACAGCGGCCCAAAAGTGGAGCCGAAATGTCTCGATTGCCCGATATAATGTCTGAGCGTCATTCATCAGTATTGAAGTTGTTGTATCTGTTGTTGTATCTGTTGTTGTTGTTGTTGTCGTCTATGTCGACAGCTGACTATCAATCATCTAAAGAAGGTAAAATTTTAAAACAAAATACATAACGGGTTTTTTTGTTTTCTTTTTTAGTGAGGTTTCAGCTAACACATCATGCACTCCATCTTGATGGGCAGTGAGTCAATGTGTTGCATTTTCTCTGTGCCCTCGGTTCAGATTTGAGTGGGCACGTTTGCTCCAAAGACACTCTGCTTTGTCACAGCGCCACTTCACACCGCCACTTTTAATCCTCACAGACCTGGAACATGTGAGACATGCTGGTTTTGAACTGCCCGTCAGAAGAATGAACATGTTATGCTGTCACTGTCTATGCCACGTAAAATGACTTTTCTCTGACTCAGTTATTTCTGTCTCTCTCTCATGTGGCTGTTTCTACTGATGCTTATCAGAACACAGATTTGATTGGCTGAGGAGCATCAAATGAGGTGATTTACAACATGCAAGTACATTTAGGGTCTGTGGTCAAACCCACTTGCATGTCTTTGGACAACAGGAAAGCTGGAGAAACTATCTCTACACGTTTCTCCTGACAGTTTATTGTGCAAAACACTAGATTGATTTTTATGGTCTGTATGTCCTTTACAGAGCAGTACTAATGCCTCATTACATGCTGGATAAATGCACTGCGCTGGACTTCTAACACAGCCACCAGTTTACCTTGCTACGATTATCATTCTCCTTAATAATCCCGCATTACTTGTAGATTTGTGACCAACCTAAGCCGGGTCATAGCACAACATGTAATAACTAGACATATCAGTGTGCTAATTTAGTCACTCTCATGCCCACATGATTCCATAAGAGGAATTAGCGAAAGTTATTTTAAGTACAACGATAAGCTCAAGAGTGGGAAAAAGTCTTATCCCTGACAGAAAATCAGAACCAATGAAATGCAGAACAGTTTATGAGCATAGGTGTGCAGTACAGATAGCACAGTCTTTGAGGTATAAGCTCACGAAAACATGCAATGTCTCCCCACAAGAAACTCCACTAACCTATGGAAGCTGGCTGCCCCCTGATGACACCATTCTTTGTCCTCTCTTCCCAGTCCAACACTTCTTTGTATATCAATTCTGCAACAAAAAAAAACAATCATGTCATATGTAAAAAATAAAAAAGAGTGGAGGAGACAAAAGCCTCACAGTGACATGCATGCAAGATGTGCACCTGCTATTTCCAGAGTAAAATTAGGATTGCGCATCAGACATTAATGCATTCGTGGGGTCAGACGCTGCATGAAAACATGTGTGCCAGTGGGAGAATGAAGTTAAATGTCCCACAGGCAGTGAAGCACAGATGCACTAACCTTATGCAACACACTGCAAAAAGCACTCATGACAGCTTCTCTAAGAGGAGAGGATAGTTCCTACCTTTCCACTCCTCCACTGTGTGCTCTCTCTCATCCAGCTGCTTGTCTGTGATCACGGGCGGGGGCTGGAAAAAGACAGAGAAACGCACGTTTTGTATAGTTCAGTCGTCTAAACAGAAGCTCATTCTAATGACAGACCAACAAGTCCACACTCAAAGTATCTGAGAAGGTCTATACTGCATTCTTTTAGGGGGTACACTTTTGTTTGCGTGTTCCACATTGACCTTTATTTTTACATGCAAGCAAAAGAGTGTTGTCTTAAGACTGGATCCACACTGGGGATCAAACTCATGCGATTCAAGTTATAGCACAGTCTACAAACCAAGCCACCCTCACTCATACTGTCATTTACAGAGCTTACAGCCAGTTTCTAAGTCTGTCTGACTAGCAGACCTGAGGTTTTCTGTCATTTGTCACTGTGAGCTCATTTTTTTCCCGACTAAACAGTACAGCAGGTGAATGATGAGTGAACTGAGAGGGGAGACTCAGCTGCAGCAGCTGCCAGCTCAAACTGAAAACCTGCAGACTCAGCTAATTGATGGCACAAGATGGAAACCTGCTGCGTCTAACCTTCCTCACATCAAATCCACTTAATGCTGATTTCTTTCTGCTTATGAGTGCACACATACTTTAGCAGGAAGATACCACAAACGGCTGTAATCAGATTTATAGCACACGGTGAGCTGGAGCGCACCTCAAAGCCAGCTGTGGGACAGAGTTATCCATCCTCCCCACAGTCAACAGGAGATCTGAAGCATTTATGCTGTGTCAGAGGAAAATCTGTGCACAAATCTGCAACTTTCAAGGCCGTGCTGTCAGTTCTGAAGAGTCCTTTCGTGCCGGAGAGGCGAAGGGAGAGAGCAACAGTTCACCTCATCTCCCAGTTCACAGGTAAAATCAATCTGCACTGGCTGAGTTATTGTGTTTCCAAGGAGAGCGTGGTGGATTGCGACCAAACGCAGACAGACGGTGCATTTTACATGCACAGCGCACACGTTTTCAAGGAGAAGAGGAGATGGAGTTTTACAATTTGTAGTTCTTATAGCTCTGGTTTTTATTCTGACGACATTATTAACATTATTACTTTGTGTGAACAGACCTCTGTCAATCAAATCTGATCAAAGCACATGACTCTGAAGCCAAGTATTAAGGGCCTTTAAAACAGCTATGAATGAGTACTTACCGCCTCCACTTCGGTCGGGTCATACCACACGTTGATGTAAGGGTGCTGCAGAGCCTCGTCCACCGAGATCCGCTTTGACGCGTCTATTACCAGCATCTTGGATAACAGGTCTCGGGCTTGGCTCGCTGAAAATAAATTGTGGTGGAAGAGCAGAAGATGAAGAGCAAAGGTTATGGGATCCGCAGATCAATCGGCTCATTAGACGTAGGTATTCTGTTTGCTAATACTTCACTACAACTGAACTCCCACTCTTGCAGCAAGGGGCGTCCTGTCCTCCACATGACACACATCCACACACTGATTACACTGTGTATTTCAGTTGTCCTTCTACACTTAGTGTAGGCTACTTGTTGCATTGCTCCTTATGAGTCTTTGCTCTGCTGTGTTGATTAAACAGACTAAGTAAAAGCATGTTGTGGACAGATGAAGAAACCAACAGGATCATCTGTGTAGTGCTGCTGGGGTGGAGCACATGAATGGCACAGTGAATTAAATGATTTTTTCTCCAAGCTAATATTAACCAGTAAAGATGAAAAGGCAGCAAAACATCCCTTTATGCATCAAATGGTTTCCTCGTTTGTGATGCCTTTACAGGGGCACATTACAAAGCTAACCTGTTGAATTTGGCCACGTTGTGCTGCCTCCACATTACAGGAAATCAAAGCTTGCTTAGCTCAATTTTCACAGCCGATCAGATGAGCTTGACACTGCAACTTCTCCTCAGAACTGATGTTTTGAATGCATTATCATTTGCTCTGCACAAATAAGTAAATGAAATCACTCAAAACACAAACTACTGTGAACGTGTGTGTGTGTGTGTGTGTGTGTGTGTGTGTGTGTGTGTGTGTGTGTGTGTGTGTGTGTGTGTGTGTGTGTGTCCTCTTGCATTATACAAACCAAAAGGAGACATACTGATAAAAAATCACTACTCCACAGCACTACTAGTGGCCAAAACTACACAGGGCATCTTTAAACTGTGCCTTTCAAACAAACGCCACAGACAAACAGGTGCATCTGTTTCTGTGGCTGTATTTGGGTTTTCAGGACATCCACCTTGATTATCACATGCACTGTGAGGAGGATTGCCAGCGTGGGCCATCAGAGCTTTCAGAGCCAAACACAAACATCCAATGCATGCAGTCTAACAGGAGCACTTCAGGGGAATACACTGTTGTCACACATTCCTGCCTCTGTAAATTAATGAGGACAGAAAAAGATGAGCTCCCCTTTTTTTTTCCTGCGACATCTTGCAACAGCTCCACGGCGTTTGCTGTGAGTGTTCCTGTCATATTCTCTCCATTTACACATGAACACGCTCGAGGTAAATTCCTCTTCACAGTAAACAACTTGGTCCTGAACTGTCAGCTTCAGTAATAAGTGCTTAATCTAAGGCAGCCACTGAAAAGTGATTTGTCACATGGGCTTTGCCTTCAGTGGATGTTTGAAAGGCTTTAGAGGAGCGGTTCATCTTTCTGCTTTCCAAGTGCTTGGATACACACTCACTGAGCCAGCATGGACCCATTATATTAATCCTTCAATAAAATAATATAAAAAGTCACCTGTGATAACTAACAAAAAAAAAAAAGCTTTACCAGCTTCAAAAAGTCTTTTGTTCAAATTTCAAGCAGTAAAAATGTGGCATAAAACTCATGGCTGTACAAACACTGATGGCCTCATTATTCCTTGCACCGTCTGGCCTGTGATAAAACACCAATTTAAATTTTAGAAATGCTTCTCTTTCCAGCTGGACGATTTCACCTGGAATAGAGGCACCATGCAGCAGAATGCTTTTAACTCTTCGCAGTAAATTCACAGCCTCACACCAGTTTTCTCGCACGACACATCGAGACAACAGCATCGTTACCTTTCAGTTTGTTGTGTTCGGAGTCTGCAGGAAACAGGACGTCAGGGAAGAGCTTCTCGAAGCTGTAGCCAGCATACCGTGGCCTGTTCTCCACATAGGTCCTCACTGACTGGTTGAGCTTCATCAGGAACTCCTGAGACGGTGTCCCCAGCTGCTCGATGACCTTGTTCCACTGGTCAATATCTTATGGTTAGTGTTAAGAGAAGCGCCGGGCTGGGTTTGGACAGAAGGAGCAGCCATTCCAGAGTCATTTTGAGTAACATTTTGAGCTGATGAATAATAAAAGAGAGCCATCTGGAGTTGCTCAATCTTGTACTGCATTGTTCTGGCTTGGAAATATTCCTAAAATACTTGTTTAACTGCAACTGTGCTGCAAAAGAAAAGGTCAGCGCTGTTCCTGGATGGAGCACACACCAGACAGTAACCTCTTCGGGCTTAAGATAATAGAGTCTAATACTGGATGAAAATGGCTCAACTAAATTAAAATATTCAGTTTGATGAAAGGTTGTCTGGAGAGGGAAGTGTTTACATGTTCAGGCATTTTTTACTTGCAAGGAGAAGGTCATAAAACATTTAAATCCCATTGAAACGTGTGCAAAAACGATTTCAAACATCTGGAAGTTCGTAAACACTGCATGCTAGATGAGACAGATAATGCTCACCTCAAGTAGTCCAGATGCTGGAAGTACATATGAAACTGAAAACACACACACGCACGCACGCACGCACACAAATACAGATGTAACATGTACAGATCTAGCTAGAGGACACATACAGAAATGTCTTGTTCACATCTTTGTTCATCCATAAAACTGAATGAACAACAAGAGGGGAAGTGTAGTCTGTCACAGCAAAACCAGGAAAAGCTCAGTTTAACTGTACAAATTATGAACCAAGTGGTGTTTTACATCAGCTACAAACAGTTTCCTTCCAGGTTAGGGTTAAAAAAAAAAAAAAAAAACAACAAAAAAACAGAAAAGGGCTAACGTGGACAAGATGTCAGACCAAACAGAGGAGGAAAAAATGGCAATTCACTCTGAAAGCCAAGCTGACCATTTTTACTGAGAAATTGAATATTGATATTGAAGTTTACTTACATGAAAATATGATTACAATTAGACGTATGTCAAGTAACCAAATCATTGAGTCAACATTAACAATATTACTACAGTCCCGCCACATTTCAATCTCGCCTACTAAATGTTGTCATACTGCTTAGTTAAATGGTATCTTACTATATCAGATGGTAAAATTTAGGAATCTCATCAGTTTAACAAAAAAAAATAACACTAATTGTGAAGACTGCTGCTCTAAGAACAAAAAACTTGTGATCTGCTATATTATCCTTAGCTAAGTCTTCATGAAAAAGCACAGGTGTCATTAATTAACCTTGGTACTGAGCTTGTTAGCTCAGTATGGATCACTGGCTCACTTAAATGGAGCGGATCCATCATTCGGGTTGTTAACTACAGCTGCAATTTAGCTGCCATGAAAAAGATTTACTCCTCTTCAACTCAGCCACTGAAAGAAACTAACGGCAACACTGACACCATTAATGTCATCACTCATTAAGCAGACACAGCAACTTGGCAGATTTTCCCATAGCGTCCAAAGATGTGAACAAGACGTCAGACAAAAGATGAGACAGGACGGTATTTTGGGGGTTTGGATGGAGTTTCAACTTAAGGATACGATCAGTGCCTGGAAACAACACACTACCCCGGACCATTTCGGCCATGATGCAGCCAACAGACCAGACATCAACTGAAAAATGAAATGACAACCACCAAATTAGCATGCAGGACTGAAACACAAACTGAAAAACAACAAACCCGACAACAACAACAAGAACAACAACAACAAAAAAACTTCGAAAGAACAAAAGGGAAAAACATGACATGGTGCAAGGTGATGTGTGACACATGACAAAAATGAAGTGCATGCAGTTGAGTGCATTGTGAAACCTGGGTCAGCATCGCACAGGGAAATGATTAGTGTTCTTTTAGGCCAGAATAAACTGTATGTTCTGCAAATGTCTGTGAGAACAGCAGTATTACTGATCAAAGAATCATTTCTGCTTCACTGAAGAGTGAATCAGAAGCTTTGAGAAGACAGACTTTCAAGGTCTTCTGAATTTTTTTTGCAGAAATGCATCAAAACACCCTCAGCGTCCTCACTGCAATTCACATTGTCTGTGTTAAACTGCAATATTGTGATCTATAGGGCCAGAAATGTAGTTTTAGCTTGTTTTTTATTGTAGATTCAGAGCCCCACAAATATTACTGCAGCAGAGCACCAAATTATTCAGTAACATATTGTGGAGCCAAACCTGACAATTCATCTTTTTGCCTGATTGCCGCTATGGCGCCTACAAACACATCTGCAGAGCAGTTTGAGGACAGATGAGGGCATTCCTTTGCAGTTTCATTCTCGCCGATGGAAGAGCAAACTATTAAATTCTATTTCGTGTTTTTGTGTGACTGTCGTGCTCGAAGCAGCAGCTCTCCTGCTTCGGTGAGTGAAGAGGCCGTCATGTGAGATCGTGCATGTGTAGGAAGAGCAGGTGGGTGGTTGCAAGTCGACGTGTCAGGCAAATCCAAGAAATAGCATTTCTGTAGTTGCTCGCAGGGTGTGATCTTGGTGCGATGCATCTGATGTAGCTAATGCTTTGAAGAGACCAGAGACGTCTGTGTGCTGTGTTTTGTTTCACAAGAAGTGCCAGACACTGCTGCAAGCAGCTCAAGGATACAATCCCTTCCTGGAAAAAGGATTTTGTGGCGAACCATTTCTGCCATAATGCAGCCCACAGCCCATATATCCACTACGTATGTGCAGCATAAAAGGAGGGAGAAGAGAATAAGCAACCAAAAAAAAAAGTGCAACAAGTCAGCAGTAAAAAATTAGGGTCAATGAGGGTTAAGGATGAGTATTAGTATTAACAGGATTGTCCTCAGTTTTGCAATAGGGAGGGTATTATCGCTATATAGCCACTTCCTGATGTCTGTACAAATGGGAACGGTGTTTTAAAAACCCCAAAATCAAGATGTGCTAAACAGTCTGCTATGCATCTGAATTTATATCTAAAAGTCTAACTGTCTGCTACGCTAACGGAGCCCCAGCTCTGTTAAAGAAATGCTTTAACATTCAGGGAAGTACGCTTAATAGCTTTCTTGCCAAGATTTAGATGGAAAGATCAATACCACTCTTGTGCCTCTATGGTAAGTATGAAGCAAGAAAGTTAGCTTAGCTTAGCATAAAGACTGGAAACAGGGAACAGGCAGCCTGGCACCACTGACGCTCACTAATTGCCGCATTATATTCCCTGGAGACCCCCACCAAGAAACCATCCCATACATAACCCCAGTACATGCTACCAGACTTCATTGGAAGATAACTAGGGCTCTCTCTCCATATTTAACAGATGGATATGACAGTGTTAACAATCTTCCCATCTAACACTCAAATAAGAATATTTCCCAAAATGTTGAACTATTCCTTTCAGACTGTCTTGCAGAAACTGTGATACGTTCCAAGCAGGAGCACCGAGTGAAACTGTTGAAGCATGCACAAGTGCTTGTATTCAGGCCGGCGTTTAGAGCCAGGCTGGAAGGAGCTCAGGACAGGCAACCTCTTAATAAAACATCAAACGCATGCTAAAGTACTGCTGGGAACTGGAGTCCCCAGACAGGAAGTTTCCCACAAAGCACCGATGCCCCACATGCCAACTTCCCCCCTGAGTGTGACCTTTACAGGAACAGAGAGAGTGTGTGTGTGGGAGTGTGTGTGTGTGTGTGTGTGTGTGTGTGTGTGTGTGTGTGTGTGTGTGTGTGTGTGTGTGTGTGTGTGTGTGTGTGTGTGTTTGGGAGGTGCTGTCGAAAAAACATCCAGGAGGGAGGGCCATGCGGCAAGCAGGCCAGGCAGCAGCTTAGGAGCTCCTCATTGGCCAGTCGCTTTCAAGAGGCTGCTTTCCTCCACTCACCATTGGCCTGGTAGCCCATGCCCAGGATGACTTCAGGGGCGCGGTAGTAGCGGGTGACCACGTAGGGTGTCATGAGGAGGCCAGTGGCAGCTGTCCTGGCCAGGCCAAAGTCCAGGATCTTCAGTGTGCAGTCAGACTTCACCACAATATTGCTGGGCTTCAGGTCCTGTACACAAAACACACACAAGCCTGATTCAGCCTGATTCATTCTGTTACTGACTTATGGCATTGAATAATGGACAGAGAAGTGTTTTTGAAGAACATAATGATGCCACGGTGAAGCTGACCTTTGACGTTTTGGTCAAACAAAACATATAAAAACTTTTTTTTTTTCATGTGTGATTCCTGTCCACTATGAAAAACAATTAAAGAAGATGTTGTATCACAGTGAACACAGTGTTTGTTCTGTTTGGTCCAACAAACCCGTTTCCTAACTTCAGCGTGGTCATATCAGTGCATTGCAGTGCACTGCATTATGTGCTATGTTGCTTTATCTAGAGAGAGAAATAAGACAGATAATGAGACACATCATAAGCTGTAACTCTTATTGTCACGGGTCGTCTCCTCTCACGAGCTTCTGACATGGTTTGACTCTCAGAGAAAGCTTTTTCACCACTTCTTATCCTGATAAAATAAACTGACATCATTGCCTCTCCAGCTCTTCAAATTTCCATCCAGCGAGCGTCTTGTCATGTCATAAACCTCTGCCTGTGGCTCCAATCTTCTGATGGCCATCTAGCAATTCATTTATTACAAAAACTCATTTGCTCGCCGTGACAGGCTGGCTGACCAGTTGGCATTGAGCATAATTTACATAGCAACAAACTGGACACTTCATCTGTCATTTCATACCAATCACTTTTGTCTTTGCTGTTGCTGATTTGGATGAAGGGGGCAGCTAACGTGCACACAGGACAGCACTAATTCAAGGACATCTTAAATGCATGACAGGTACAAATCCTCAGGATCATAATCAACATTATAACTTCTTGACAATGAGACCATCAGACTGAAGGACCAGAGCACAAAGAGTCGATGGGCTGCCTCAAGAGGTAGGACAGTGTGGTCTGGAGGAATCGCTTAGCAACTCTGAGCATCTTAAGGGACGAGAAAGCTCCCGTCACAGCGACAAAGCCCACAAGAACAACAGAATCTTTGCCGTTCCATGACTCATACTGCATCTGTTCACCTTATGAAAGCTTTGCGTGCCGAGCCGTGCTGATGCGAGCGGGGCCGGTTAGCTCCGCCTGTGGCTCAATTAGTTCTGGCTGGCAGAGCAAGAGGAGCTCCGCTAATCTACTGCTGCGTCTTTCGCTGAGAGTGATTGACAGAGTGCCGTCACTCTGTGTGTGTTGGTGTGTGTGTGTGCGCGCATACAAGAGGGATCCTTTGTATGTTGCTGCCAGCGCTTCAGGGTGTGTGTGTGTGTGTGTCATCCTGTGTCTATCGTAGACAACTACCTGATTGTGTGCATGTGTGCGTGTGTATGTGTGTGTCTCCTCTGCATGACAACCTGTTTAGTTTGGCTGTATCTGGTGATTTCATTTATTAATAAGGTATCATTAAATAGAAATGAGATTGTGCCAGCTCCCAAAATTGAAAGGAACAGTTCACAATCTCTCGAGAGTCAGATGAGTAGATGATATCACACTCAGGTCTGCATGGTAAATATGAGCTAAGCAGTTAGCTTAGCTTTGTATAAAACCTGGAGACAGGAGAGAAAGGCCAGCCTGGTTCTGTCTGAGGGCAACAAGGTCTGCCTGCCAGCACCTCTAAAGTTCATCAATGAACACCTTACAAGCTTTGTGGCAGTGGCAAGCAGCACTCTGACTAGATTTCCTGACCTTGAGTTTGGCTTTGCCAATCTGTGTAGTATTATGGTGGCGAGCACAGAGCGCACAGGTGAGAGGGGGGGGCGTTCATTCAAATGAGGCGAGACAAAGAGAGCTGTGGTATTTTGGAGGAAAATGAGTCAATCTGCTGCCACTTCGCTGATTTTGTCGACAAAAGTAAACCAAATCTCAGAGCAAATGCACCGCAAAACAGAATAATGCTTAAACATAAATAAATGCATTTAATTAAACACTTTGCATGTAGTGGATGTTGAGAAATACTGTTTAATGACATTAAAGCATGAATGTCAGTAAATTGTTCTGAATCCACCTATAATCATATAATCTGTTGTCCACAGCTGTGTTCTACTGTGTCCAGTTCACTCATTCCCTGCAGCCATCTGAAGGCAGCAGGACGGACAAGCTGCCTCTGATTGGAGGAGATCCGTGCCAGAGCTGAGCGCCATTACGCCTGACCTTTCACTGTGTTTACTTTCATTTAATCACCTGAAAATGACACCAGGCTGCTGGGAAATAAGCACACGCACCTCTACATGCGTCACACTATTAAGTTCTAAGTCGACATTCTGCCTGTTTACGTGAGAGACGTCGGACGACTGCAGCTCGTTAATCCCGTGCATCACAGCCTCCTCTCTGTGTTATTATGGAAATACATTACACAGCAAACACTGCTGTATCACATTTAAAACAGAATCTCCTGAGCTGAACTCATACAGCACTAACTAACCCTAACCTTTGTAAAAACGACAAGTTGTGGTTTTACGAGGGGGTTTGGGCCAGACTATTCCTTTGGTCCTGCAACTCTGAGTAAGTAAGTGTATTTCCTAATATGCCCAACTATCCCTTCAGCTTTTAAAAGCTGGAAACATTACACACGATCTCTTTGTTGCTGCTCAGTTGGCTTACGCTGCCTTTTCAATGCCATATTTTTCTAGCTAACAGCTGCCAGCCACATTCGAACATTTTGCAGAATTTTATTAACATATCAATGTTGGCAGCCTTTCATTGCTGTTTCCTCTAAATGTCTGATGCTGAGAGATTTGGGGGCTGCTCAGTCATAAAATGTTAATCACTGAGACCTGCTTATCTGGAGCGGATGCATGCGCACACTGCATCGCTGTGCCTCACCCTGTGTATGATGCCGGCGGAGTGCAGGTGTTTGATTCCGCACAACATCTGGTAGAGCAGGTAGGACAGCCTCTCGTGGTCCAGCTCCATCTGAATCACCTGGCAGAGGTTGGCATCCATCAGCTCCATCACTAGATACCTGCAGGGAGACCACAGAGAGTTAAGAATCATGCACACAGGCAGGTGGACACGCACACAGAGGATCCTACTTCACAGAGCTCATCTCAATAAAGAAAACCATAAACTCCATCATCAAGCCATAAGTATAATAACAACTTGCAGAAGTCTACTTAAAACTTCATTTTGAGCTCTCATGTCTTCGCCCACGCAGCACTTGTTTTGCGTGGCATTTAGGAAGTGACACTAAGGGTCCTCTTTCTCAAAACAGTGATGATGTTATGTTATCTGGCAGCTGTTACATCATCAGTCCCTACAATCTTCCTACATGGAGTACAGACGTTCTGACAGATTGTTAAACAAAAGGCAACATCTTGGCGACAGAGCGTGCAGCTTCAGACTGTACAAAGCAGGACTTGTGCTTTGATGATATCCATGTTTTAATACAATGTGTAGTAAACTGAAAAAGGGTGTAATTCACTGCCAGAGAATGTTTCTGTGAAAGGTTGAAATATGTAGATGCTGAAATCCATATTTTAGAGATTGGTATAATTCACCGTCTGCTGCTCTGTAATACAAGTACGCTTTCAGGTACACAAGCACACAGGCAGATGGAGAGTTCAGCCTCCATCCTTTAGCTGTGTGTTTGCCCTGCAACCCTCTGGCTATGATTTGTCCAGTTTCCTTTTTAGCTCCAATCAGGCAGACACAGCGCTGCAGACTCTCTCTCACACTCACTCACACTCACACACACACACACACACACATAAACAGAGCTCCAAGAGGATGGCATTAATCACGTTTGTTCCCGTCATACTCAGCGAAACCATCACTTCCCCCCACATCTCAGTTTAGTCCTCCTCTCTCTGCGAGTCCACAGCCACTTTCCACTCGCATGGGCATCTTGCCGACTTCGAAGCACATCCAGGACGCTGCCTAATATGCCCAAATGTTAATCTTATTAAAGGCAGCGTCCACCAAAATGTAGAATTTCGAAACGTTTCAGGAATAAAATTTAGGGCAGATTGCAGCGTGCACTCCACCAGAAACACCAGAGTTACTTGGTCATTTGAATGCTGATGACGTTGACATCCAATATTTCATTGTCGGCATTCGTAGTCATTTACAGTTTTTCTCAGTCGCTTTGGTACATTTCTCAGATCAGAACTGAAATTGTCAAAACTACTTGTTCAATCTTGACATTATTGTGTCACTTGTGCACATCAAAAAAGCAGTTTCTCATTCCTTTGAACAAGTTCTAAATGCTTTGGTACATCCATGCAAATGATAATGCACAATTCTCTGCTGTTTCCTACATTATCAGTTGCTTATGTTGATCAAAATGTATTATAATGGCTCTCTGTTGAATAGTCTCACCCCCCACAACATTCAGGCATTGTTCATCACATAAGTCTTTACATGCAAAATGGTTGAACAAGTTGTCATAATATGTAAAGCTTATTTCTATACATTTCCATTAGACTTATTTTCTAAATCTGTCCTGAATTGGTAAATTGAATCTTGACCTTCTCTAATGAAGGGAAGTTTGTGGAACGTCTGGAAGTAAAGGAAGACTGCACTGCAATTCCTACAGCGCTGCATGTACAGATTGTCCCATGTTCACATTTCTGCTTGTGTTTTTGTTTTTTACAGTACAAACAGTAAAAGCGTAAATGTGAATCTTGTCCAGTCTCTTGCAATCAATCTCCCTCATACACTAAGGCGTAACTCACACTTACAATAATTGTCATTGACAACATGACTAAGCAATTTGACTGTCTTATCCGTACACACTGACACAAAGACTTGTCATTCTGAGGGCACTGACACGTTCACTGACACAGACATTTACTTTTGAGAGATGAACTAAGGATTTTGAGCAAGTAACTGCCTTTTGCAGGTAATCCATGGTGTTCTGCTATTTGTACAAATTGTTTTGAGAAATGCACTTACTGTTTTCCAAATGTCAAGGATGATTCAAGAAATGTACCAAAGTGACTGAGAAAAACTGTAAGATGCAGCTTACATCCTTCCACCTGATAATCACTTACTGTGATCACAGGCATTAGAATTATATGTATTCTTTGAAATACACCTTTCTGTTGTGTACCTGCAGTAAAGCAGGATAACACACGAACCACCAGCCCCTAAAAGCCAGGAAAGGTAATCCAAGCCCCCAGCTTGCTCCATCCTGTATTGATTTTGCAAACACGCAGCGAGCAGATGTTATTTAGCTCAGCAGTACTCACACATCTTGGAATTCTTCCAGTGTCTTCTGTGGTGTGAATACATTTAATAGGCCGATTATCTGCCAAAGAACAAAAAAAGCATTGTTATTATTCCGCAAGTCCGGTGGGGAGATGAAGGGTTGCAATGAATGACATCATCGCCGCCGCCGCCACCACCTCTGCATCCCTGAACCAGCAGCGGCCGGGGCATCAATAATGAATAACGACAGGACGTTCCCCAATTCTCACACACCGTCCGAAAAAAAAACATGTTGCAGCAGCAGGAAGAAGCACTATGGTAATCCACAAGCTTCCTGTTTTCAAGATCACCTGTCAATCATTCGGACTCTGTGGATCACTACGACAGGAATAAGAATCAGGCAAGCTTTGCTCCATCTAACGGTCTTCTGTTACTTCTATTGAGAATTCACTGCTCCCATATGTGTGTTCATCACTTCAAGTGCATCAGAGTAAAGGTGTCACAGCTCAACATCTACCATCCCTAATGGTAAAACTGGTGCACAGTAACATAAAAAGAAACATGCTGGAAAAGAGAGAAAGGTCCCAAAGCCCTTACGTTCTTGTGGTTGACACATTTCATGAGCACCAGTTCTCTGTAGGCCCGCTTTGCATGAGTCTGATTCTGAAACGGCCGGCTGAGCTTCTTGATGGCGACGTTCCTCTCCAAGTTGTGGTCATACGCTGAACTGGGGTGAAGAACGAAAGCTTAATCAGCAATGATGTATCTCAAAAAGCCCGAGAGCAACGCTTCTATGAGGACAACAGAAATATTTTTCACACACTGATACTTTAAAAATGTTGAAATGCATTGAGGATACAATGTAAAAACAGTGTCTGGCTGTGAGGCAGCGTCACCGTCAGTCTGCATTATAGTCTGACTGCTTGTATGTCCAAAGAAAACTTAAGAAAGGAAAGTTTAAGCCATGGTTTAACTGCACTATAGTACTAGTTTACAATGATGTGCACTTTGTAACTTTATTTACTTGTATCACCCTGTTTTGATCCCTTAGAAAGGGTTGTTGAAGGGGCTTTTTTGTAACGAAGTATTTATTTTTTGTCATCTGTTTATTGACAGTGTTAAATTGTGTGAGATTTGATTCATTCAAATGTGAATGACTGCTCAAAATGAGAATATTAGTGTGAAATATAACACTACACGTTGCTGTTTTCAATAAAAAACATTTGCATAAAGCAAGCCTATCCACTTTTCCACGTTGATACCAGTATTAAAATGATAATTCATGGGACATTCAGAATAGATAAAAATATGCAATTAATTTGTGATTAATCGCGAGTTAACTATGACATTCATGAGATTAATCGCGATTAAATATTTTAATCGATTGACAGCACTAATTAAAAGTCAAGTATTCACTCTTCAGCTGCTAAATGTTCCACTATGTTCATCAGTCACTCAATTTGTCTGTCACCTGCACTTTATCATGATACTGCTTTGGACTGAATTACATTGACGGATGTTTTTAATATTTTGTATATATGCATCTGCCAAAAGATCTGATTTTCCAGACAGACAGCTAGACAGTCAGCTCTCTAATGTGAGGGAACTGTGAGCAGATGTGACCTGAGATTTAAAGCTTAAAAAAAGACAGGAAAGAAAAAGAAAAAGCTTATAAAAAATCATGAGGATCCTGTGCAGGATCCAAGTCTTGACTGATGCTCATGTGCATCAATTTGTTGGCGTTCGTCCCCCGTTTGAGGACCAGAGAATGTTAATGACAGCAAAGAACTTAGATTGAGACCCTCATGCTTAGCTTATGTTACAAGAACTGGGACTGGATTACTTTGGACTTCACCTTTTGGACATTGATTAAAAATCTGACAGTCTAATCAATCAACCACCAGAATGATGGAGATGTAAAGCATGGCAGCATGGCACAAGTGCTGATACGATAGAATATCATACTGAAATCCACAGGGAACACAATACCACGCTGTGCTGTCAACAATACTACAGTCTGCATCAATTTCTGTCTGCAGCCGATGTTACAACATCTGATCTTTCACAGCCAAAAGCCTGCAAAGACTGAGCTCTGCATCAGTAGCTTCCATCAAATGTCGGCTCACCTGACATGCCTCACTTCCCATGAACAGTTCTGCAGCTTCTACCCATCTGACTGATGGAGAAAAGAAGGTGTTTTTTAAATAATTAGATTTTATTTTCCTTGGACTCACCAGACAATTCCCTGTGCTCCGGATCCGATGGGTCTGAGGTTCTGGTAGCGCTTTAAAACCATAAAAGTCGAATCGCCCACATCTATACTATAGTACTCCTTTTCACGCTTGTTCCGGTTCATGGTGAAGCCTTGGACAAACGCTGTGACTGGGCATCCACGTGGAGTTCCCCTCTTAAGACCTGCAGTGCATGAAGAGGAAAGAGGAAAAAATTTTCACCCATTTTCAACCTTCACGCTTTTTCTTCCAGCAGCAAAAACATTCACACTGAATTCTCATGGATAAAAGTGGTGTGATTCCATCAAAAGATTAAGATGAACCACTGCGTGTCAATGTAGGATAATACCTTTCATTGTGTTTCTATCATGAGGGTAACTTTTTTCCAAATAAATCATTGAATGAATGGTCATGCGATTTGCATTTTCACACGTTAGTCTGGACTGAGATCATTTCTGGTAGGATGCTAAGACGCTCTTTTGGACAGAGATTGTCGAGTCACAAGGAGTGATCAACCCCACTGAGGAGCAGCTACATTTATATGTTGGGTGGTGCAGCATAAATCTTATTTTACTGCCTGTTTAATCTAATAAAAAAAAAAAAACTCGCTGAAAAAAATTCCTTGATATCAGAAGCTCAAACCAGCCATGCCTCCAATCCCCAAGTGGGGCTCATCAATTACAGTGACTACTACATAAAACCCAGAGGTCTGGGCAAGAGAGCGGTGATCTGGGTGGAGGGAGGCAGAGAGGAAGCTGGAAGCTGGGCTTCATGCTGGCTCTGAAGACGACAAATCATTAGTGGAATTTGGAACATCACGCTGATGAGGTCGGCTTTGTGATGATAGCTGTACGTTCCACGGCCCATGACCTGACCTCTGGATTTCTCAGACTGCCGCTAAGCCATCCACCCTTGCTTTCAGTATCAGTTATTCTTGGGTACGCGGTTCTTCAAGCCTTCGCTCTGTTCTTCTTTCTCTTCTATTTGCAGGGCGGCAATCAAGACCACCGGAGTTAAATCAGAGACCCGGTTCAATCAGGTTTAAACCAGGGGACAGTAGAAACCAAGTAGAGACCAACTCAAGGCCAAGGCAATAGAAATCCTATTCAAGGATCAATGAACACATCAATTGCTTGCACTATAATGAAGATAAAGCAATTAGAAACAGTTTTTTTTTTCTTCAGAAATTCTAACTAGCTGAAATCGAGACAGAAAAGCGATCTTTCCATTGAACTCAAATGCTGCTCGTGTTTTTTCCTCCTCCTCCCCTCCTACAATGATGTTTTATCCTTTCTGCTTCTTCTCATCTTTATCTCTTCTCCTTACTCCTGCCTTCTTCGCTCTGACTCTGATCTCCCGTCTCCACCTGAAGAACCTTGTCTACAGTCTGCAGCTGAGCCACAGGCTGCAGAGGTACAGGGACGAATGAATGAAAGGCTCGCAAAAGAGCCCTAATTTAATTATTTCACCTTACAGCAGGAGACGCGCTGCCAAATGTGTGGCAAAAGGAACGTATGCTTGAACAAACAGGTTCCTACAGAGAAAAAAGAAACATATAGATGACGCTTCTCTAGAATCAAAAGCTGACTAAAAAAAAAGAACAGATTCATTCAGCCTTGTGATGACGGCAGCCATTGTTACGTGGCACTATGCATGCATATGCAGCCTGTGCAGACCTGAGGTGACAGCAAACAAAATACCACACGTACCACCAGCATGGTCAATAGTACAGAGTGATGAAAACACATTTCACACAGCTTGTCCCAGCTGAATCCAAACAGCTTCTGTAGTGTCTTGGCCAAGACAAGCTGTAAAAAGATGAAGTTAATGTTCGGAGCTTCTCCACCACCTGATGCTGTTTGATTACCACCTGAAGGAGATGTCACATCAGGTTTCACTGGCCTTAAAAACACAGCACGCCAGCACAATCACACGGAGCTGTGTCACTGTCGTAAACAGATATGTTTGAAGGAAGTCTTCGCTATGTTTAGGTTTGTAGTTCCTGATGAAGGACTACTGGGCCCAGTATGTTTCTTGATTCCACCAATAGAAGTAAATTCAGTGCATTAAATTTCCTTTTATTAACTTTTGCTTATTGATAGACACCCGCACCTCTCAGAATATAACTTAAACCCTTTTTCCAAAATCTTTAGACTGATCCACCCAGCAGCTTAGTTTGCCAGCAGTATCTAGCTGCAAAGAGACCAGAAATAACATGCAAACCATTTCTAACATGCTTTTCAGAAAATGTCATTTGGTAAATCAAATATAGGCCACATCGAGAGAGAGTGTGTACTCGTGTCATGTTCTACCAGCTACAGGAAGGCCTATTAAAACACTTCAGAATATGTCTAAGCTGAAGTTAAGCTTCAGCGTGTGGTGCGACATGATTTTCTCTCCCATTTGAAGACAGAACGGCACATTCAGTATCACGGTTACTGTGAGAAGGGAGGATCTGTGGCTGCATGCGAAAATGGGGCTGAGCGATATGACAGCGTGTGTCAGGCTGTCAACCCAATTCAACTGTTTATCACACAGTGTTCTACAGCTAGGGTTGCATGTGAACGAATGAGTGAAAGCTGTTAGCTTAGTGATCAAGGGTGTTTTGTTGGTTTATGCATAGACAACATACCAAAAGACAGGCCTATGAGTTCACTTAATCTGTCTGGCCACATGACCCCCTCAGGGGTCAAGGATCATTCAGATCTATTGATAATCCTTCTATAATGCTCCTGCTGTAACATACATGCACATATTGAGGTATGAAGCTGCAGCTTTAGCACAGATTTCCCACCAAACTTCAGTTGACATAGTTATTGCCATCCACTTAAAATCAGTGGCTGTGAGGACACAACATCTCTGACAACCAGACAGAAGAGAAGAGATCACTGTGTCAAACAGTCAGATATGTGTGGCTTTGCACAGGTGAACACACATTCGCCTTGGCAGTCCTGTCCAGATTTGTCCTGGCCTCTCCCCCACAGCTGCCCATCACAACATCTCTCCTGGGAGTTGATCTGTCTCTCATTGGCTGTTACAGGTCTGCTCTTGTTCACTCTGAATGCAGTGATTTTACTGTCCAGATTCTTGCAAATATCAAAGAGGTTTGAGCTACTTGGGGAGTGCTTTGAATTGCTCACATTCAGCCAAAGTAACGGCTGCTGATGAGAGCTCATATGTGCATATTCTGTGTCAAATATCTGTACAAAAACAGCACTGAACCACACTTCTTTTCTGATGGCCTGGAGGGGCAATTTGGGGGTACTGCAGCTCAGACTTTCTATACTATGAGCCCAGCCTCAGTTAATGTGCAAATCATAAAAGTAAACATTTGAATTTATCTAACAAAATAAATCCAGACATGCAATCAGCCATTTTTCTACTGTTGCCAGGAGCTGAGGGCCTCAAATATGACCACTAGAGGTCAGGATATTTGGGCTTGCCATGGGTGCAAACAAAGTCCAAAAGCATCTCACATGCTCTGCAATAATCAGAAGCATGCATGCAAATTAAGCGGTTACATGCTTTAATGGCAATAGCAATCCACTAAATTAGGGCGATATGCACCATATAAGCACTGATCATCATCATCCAATAAAGCACGCAAACACCAGTAAATACATCCATTCTCTGGAGCAGCAGAGCGCCTAGAGAAACACCCCCATGGCAAACGGTAAAATTAATATATGCTTTAAGCCTGGTTAAACACCTCACACACACAGCTGCTTTTCTAAATGGCAAAAGGTATGGTGCCGTCACGCTAGGAGGGCGAAAACGAGGGATTTTAACAGACAGATGTGACTGACCGTGGCTGTAAATGTTTCACACAGGATTACATCGGCTGCTACAAAACAAATCAATACAAAAACTTTTATCTTATCATCCAGGTGTACACTTAATAATACCGATAAGGCTTATTTGTACAGCCACTGCACTCGAGGCCCAAAACACTTTCGCACAAGGGGCAAAACAACAACAACAAATGAAACATCACCTCTTGCAGAGGAGAATCTGCACGTGATCCAAAGGTGTGCAGAGACATGAGAGAGCGGTGATTCTTTGTCAAGCAAACTGTCTTTGCCCTCAACCATGACTGCTTGAACTGTGGCATGCTGTTGTTTTATTTGCGTCAGGGCTGGTCTGGGCCTCCAGGTTAGAGCAGAACAACCAGCACATGCCACAGCATGGCCTGTCTTTAGATCAAATATTGACTCCACCTAACTGGGCAAATTATGGCATTAGGGCACACAGTCCATTCAACTCCAGCATTTAACAGTTAACCCACATACTGTTAACACTGTGGTTCAACCATTGAGAAGAAATGTAAGCGATCTAATATTCACAAGTCAACAGGCCCAAAATCTGTCAGTATCAACCAACAGGACCTCCAGATATGAACATGAGCTCATCATCTGTTCGCCAGGACTCATAATGCCATCTCTGCAGGCTGCCTTTCCTTTTGGTGCAGGAATCAGATTTCTTGGTGCTTTTGGCTGACCGCTGCTGTTCTCTTGGCAGCTTATTTAGAAAACCTCGCTAGCAATGTGCAGTGCAGACTGGGAGCTACACCACCCAAATATGACTACAGGAACATGTTAGACAGATAGCATAACCAAGATGCATTCACGAAGGGTACACACACAAGCTGCAACCTGTGACAACCTCAGCCCAACCTACCTTTGATCAGACAACTCTAGTAAACCAGATCAAGTCATTGATATCGCGGATGGATTACAACACTTTCTATCAGATCCCCTGGTCTGATAAGATATCTGACTTAATTGTGAGCAAACTATAACATTATGCAAATCCAAGGGAAGAATAATCGCATCCACCTTGTGAATTAGCAGGTCAGTGAGGCCATGAACACATCACGTAAATCACATAAACACATAAATTGTAGCCTTGCATACAGCAGACTAAAGGTATCCCATCTACTCAGTGTTGTTAGTGAATTCACAGACAAGCGGATTCGGTGTGATAACCATTATAAACGCACCTATGCTCAGTTTACGGTGCAGGAAATGAGTTTTCCCACCTTTTAAGCTAACATACAGGCATGAGATCCTATCAGAGCGGTAATAACAGCAAACTGATGCGAGCTAAAACAGGGTGTATTCAAAGGCGTCAGTAAGTGACTTCTGTTTACATGGACGATGTTACCGTCTTTAGGTGACCACAGGCTGGAGGTCGCAGCGTTTAAGTTGAACCTTTCACCACCTCTATGACTGGCAACACCACCCGGTTCACAGTTCCAGTGTGAGCGGTGCTAACGTGCGTGCAGCGCTGACATGGAGAGGTTACAGTAGTGCGCTTCCCAATGTAGCCACTCTGTCTGGTTGCCTTTTACCAGTTAGGCCAGACCTGTGCTGCCTGCTGTGGTGGTCACCATGTATATTGTACTAACACCTATGTACAGTAACGTGTGGGACCCACATTAGTTTCTTCCCATCCCCCAACGGTTGACAATAGCACGTCAAACATGTCTCATAGGAAGAAAAATCCGTATATCGTGCTCACCACTCTCCGGTTAATTCCAACAGTGTCGACCCGCAGTCGCCGTTTGCTGCCTACTGGAGACACAACCCGGGCGTTTTTTCTTTCTTTTTTTTTTGTTTTTTGTTTTTGGAGAAAAACCGCTCTTAAATCCCTTTTTCCACCGGATACACTCCCGTTTCCCTCACACTAGCAGGCCAGGAACATCGCAAAATAGATGTGTAGCTTCAACGTAACCAAATCTTTGTGCTTCCGTGACACAAGCAGTTTCTGCCATTTCATACCAACGTCGTCGAAACCTTGCGATGTTTCCTCGGCTGCACAATGAGGACTAGGGGGATGTTCAAGACCGCCTGCGCGTTCCCGGCAGCCGCACCGGGGAAGCGGAAGCGACGGTTTCGCAACGTTTCCAAATGACACTGCATACCACCGGAGTATAGTGATACTTTACACATATTTAGAGGCGTATTTTCACAGATCCTTAAAAATGCATACAATACATTCAAAAAATACACATAAATACATGTATAAAAACTTTATGTAACCGATATAGCAACCGAGGTAATTTAAGAGAGCATGTGTAGGTTTATTTTTACTACTTCCTGTTAGTAGTCTGTGGTAACTGCCGAATACAATTAGGCTTTCAAATTCTTAAACATTTATTTGAATAAGTTAAGGCTGGCTAATATAGCCTAAAAGCACAATAACAAGGTTTTAAGATGCAGGTTTTGTTAAAACTGTTGCAGAGAGGCATTGGTTAAATGTTATGGATTGTATTGCCTTATACTGACTGGTGTTTCTAATATTCACTCGACACTCATTGATATAAATGAAGTGGACAAAATATTAGAAACACTTCTGTATCTGTCAAATCGTCCATAAAATCATCATCACCAGAAGAGCTGGTTTCACCAAAACTAAAGCTGTATAACCTGTATCCTGCCGGAAGACCCTGCAGCACACAGTAAGAGCAGCTGAGAGGATCATTGGTGCCCCCTCCCCTCCCTCCAGGACATTTACAGCACACGCCTGGCCCGCAAAGCACTCAGCATTGTGAGTGACTCCACCTTTCCCACCTACTGCCTCTTCAGCCTCCTGCCCTCCAGGAGGAGAATGAGGAGCCTACGAGCCAGAACCAGCAGACTAAGAGACAGCTTCATTCACCAGGCCATCAGGATGCTGAACAACTCCCCCCACCACCACCACCCCACCCCTTTTATATTTTTTTATTTTATGTTTTCTATTACATTTTATATTTCATGTTTATTGTTCGTACCAGGGATTTGAGGGAAACGATATTTCAATTCTGTTAATGTCCTGTACATATAGCAGCATTGAAAATAAAGTTGACTGATTAAGTAGAACACAACATTAAATCATAAACCATTACTCAGTCATAGAAATTAACCATTTATTCATGACAGAACATTAAGCACAAATAACTATCTCTGTGGTGGCTTTTATTCATGATTATCCCTTTCATCGAGCATCTGGACAACTTTTAAATCCATATTCCAAATCCAAATATTGTAATTGTAAGCATTTACAGTCAATGTCAGGCTATTTCTTTTTCACAGCGGTGGAGAGAAATTAGGCTCAGTCATTCAAGTAGGCTACAACAAATACAATGCATTGTTAAAAGAAAGTTGGACTTTTACTTCAAACTTTGATAAATCATTTAAGCAGTGTGGGCCTGATGGTGAGTTTCTGCTTCAGCACCCAGAGAAGCATATCCTACTAGAGTTGGTGTGTTTAACTACTGTATGATCACAGGTGTCATAGTTGTCCCTTAAGAAAGCTCATGCTGGTGGCAGGAGGCCACACACAGGCATCACCTTGAAATGTCTTCCACAGGTCAGTGTGTTAATTATTCCTTTGGCAGTAAAGGACAGAGACATAAATCCTGACTGAAGCACTAGGCCTGTCTTCATGACGTTGAGTAGGATGAAGTGGTGGGTAAGCATATCCTGCATAGTGATCATATGCACCAGAAGACACTATTAAATTGCAAATGATTGGCATTGGCATAATTGATGTCACTTTTTACTTCTTGTCTCTCAATCTGTGTGACAGTTGTACTTATTACTTTGTATGTTTGTAACGTTTCCTAGTTGACCTAGTTATACTAATCTATGCAAGATAAACAATGTCACGTCACATAACATCTAGCACGTTCTTCAGAATAGTATTTTTACCACAAATACTTAATTACAGTGCATTTGATATTAATATGGTACTTTTAAATCTACATAGGCCTTTTTTAATGGAGGACTTCAGAGTATTTCTACATGTTTCTCAATTCTCATTAAATAACATTTTGCATGCTTTTTTAAGCACCCAGCCAAGTGGAAGGATATATGCAGCAGGACTGTAGCATGTCCCATAATATAATGAAGTAATAGAAAGCAGGACAATTAATGTGTCACTTCCAGTGGAAACATCAGATTAACACAGTGCCGCCTACAATGGATTGGCCCTTTGCTGCCCCATCTGCTGTTAGCTTGCCCTGCAAATCCAATTATGTTCTTATGGTCCCTCATCTAAAAATAGTTGAAAATGAAGGAAAACGCAAAAACAGCACGTCAGTAGTTGTGAGTGCAGAGCAAATTACGTTATGGAGCTGATGTGTCCTCTCTGTGGAGACAATCGATCTGATGTAAGGAAATGAGAGTGTGCAGCACGCGGACGAGGGAGAGATGGGTGCAATGGCAGCGGGGGATGCATAAGAGGAAGAAGGATTAGGTTCAGAGTGGTGGAGGTCTGAAGGAAGTTAATAAGAATCTCTTCAGGTACCGGATGAAATAAGGTAGGGTACACAATGTGTCATAATCAAGTTAGCATGTTTCCTGTTGGCTTAGAAGTGTGTGTTTTTGCAGACACAGCGCTGGCTGGATGGTGAGGTACGGTGTTCTTTATGTACACTGCTGCTATAACAAGATAATTTCTGTGTGGGGTCAACAATGTAGAAAACTGAATGAAAGTGAATGAGACTTAAAGCGCTCCTGTGTCAAACTACTTACTAAGACTCACACAGAGTAAGACAGAAGCAACAGGTAACAAAAACCACAAAGGAACAAACACTTGCACCTGCCCAATAACACTTAAAAGGTTGCAATAGAATGGCTTTTTTTTTAATCTCGTGGGTAAGAAAAAACTGTCATGTTATTAAAGCACACAGTTCTTCCAATCACTTTTCATATCTTCGTATGTTAAAGGCTGTTTAACTAGCTTTTATTCACCTACTTAGTTTCCAAATTAGCTGTTATACTTTGGTACAATTCCTTGCATTTCCATGCCCACTGATTTGATTATATGTGATAAAAATAACACATTAAAATAGGCCTTTTTCATTAAATACATGTCATATTAGGAAAGGCACAGGTGTAACTAATAAAATGAGAGGTCGCTGAATTCCATTTAGCTGCTTTGGTTTCGGGATCCTGGTATTGTGCACGGTGTCTCGGTGTCACACTGTCATGGCTCAGTGGAATAGATCAAGGCCATCATTAATGTTATTAGTAACTCCTGTGCTTTTCTTACTATGAAGTCAAAATGTCTGAAACTGGTCTTTGTGAACATCATATAGAGCTCGGGTTTTCTTGGTTGAAGTGAATCAGTGCACATAACCTGATTAACAGAGCTGAGTTACTTGGCGATCTATCTCGTCACCTGGCATGACACAGTAAGCATGTCTGCTTTCTGTCACTGTTTTAATTCTCTTTGAGTGTCAAAAAGGTCACAGAGTGACATGCATGTATGCATGAGCGTCCTCACGGTGTCTAAAGTAAAACTACCAGCAGCATTTGAAATAGTGGATTCAATTAAAGTCAAACAGTCAGTTAAAGAAGTAAAGTTATCAGGACGGAAAACAAAAACCACCAACACCATTCTTCTGTCTTCATCCTCTTGTCCTCTACGAGAAGGAATAAGATGATTATAATAAGATGCTTCCTGTAAGCCACCACACCAACATCTGGACGTTAATCTGATTGCCAGACAAATAATGAAAAACTCAGGATACTGAGAACTATGTTAATACCTCAGAGTGTTCTGTTAATCTGGTTATTCACAGCAATCATTATCTCATGTCAGTGTTCTTGACCCCCCGCCCAAATGCCTGAAGAGCAACTGGAGGAACAGCACGACCTTGTCTTGTTCCTCATGACAGTAAGACAAAAATGCATATAATCAGGAGGAACAAGTGCTGCTTTATTGTCGGCAAACCACATGACCTTCAGTTTCACCCGAACTAGTATTGTGATGTCATATCCAGATATTTGCCACAATTACCAGAAGCTTCTCAAGGTAATTTTCCATTTCAAAAATCCTTCGACATGAGCACATAGGTGCTCAACACCAGGCTCAACTGACCAG